>NW_007252195.1:188508-201170 GCF_000164805.1 Carlito syrichta | reverse complement strand
TGTGGGGGGGGGACGCCAGTACTCCGGTCTCGCTGGCTGTTTGCTCCTAGGAAGTCTGGATCCTGGGCGGTGGTTGCATAGACGCGACCTGTCTCCTGAGCCCTCTCATACGTCCTGGGGACCTAGAATTTCTGATGTGGACGGTTAGAGAGCCTGCAGGGGCTCAGTCGGGATATTTTGTAGGCAAAAATGGTGGGGATTCTGAATTTGGAATGCCTCTATTGATTCAATGTGATTTCTTTTTTAACTAAAAGTGTGCAGGCCAGGCACGGTGGCTCACACCGTAATCCCAGCACTTTGGGAGGCCGAGGTGGGTGGATTGCTTAAGTCCAGGAGTTGGAGGCCAGCTTGGGCAACATAAGGAGACTCCCCTCCATCTCTATACATTTTTTAAAAATAAAAAATATAAATAAATACATTAATATAGAGTGCGCAGTTCAGTGGCATTAGAGACATTCATATCGTTGTACAACCGTCATCACCGTCCATCCCCAGAACTTTTTCATCTTCCCAAATGACATTTGGATGTGTGGTGGAACTTACTTTTGAAACTACGTCGCAGGGTGAGTTCCACACTGTTTTTTGTTTGTTTGAGTTGGAGTCTCACTGGAGTGCAGTGGCCGCTCCCGGCCACCAGCCTCGACCTGCTGGGCTCTGGCGATCCTTCCCCCTCAGCCTTCAGAGTAGCCGGAATTACAGGCATGCCCTACGGCGCCCGGCTGATTTTTTGATTTATTGTAGAGATGAGGTCTCGCTGCCCGGGCAGGTCTCGAACCCGCGGGCTCAGGCAATCCACTCACCTCAGCCTCCCAAAGGGGCGGGATTATAGGCTGAGCCACTGAGCCCGGCTCCACTGTTTTTAAGTCAGCAGTCAGTTGTCTTTAAGGAATGACCCTCTTTTAGTGGGTTAGAACTTTTGCATAGTTCTCCTTAGGCAAAAACTGGAATAATGTAACAAGGCCCTGGTTAAGCATGCAAGAAATTCCCATGTACTTTTCACCTTTTGCCGGAGTCATATTGAACAAATATTGCAAGAAATCTCACCTAGTCAGTCAGGTCAGTTCGGTGTGCCCTTTCTCCCTCATGGTGGAGTGGACAAGAGTAGCTGTCTCTCTGACAAGAGGATAGTGTCACTCTCAGCTCCCACTAGCACAGAGGAAAGCACCAGAATGCCTACGCTGAGTATGTGAAGGCTTTGCTGGTGATCACACCAGACCCAGTGGCTGCCCCACCAGGGTGAAGAGGACTCTCTGTCCCTGTCATTCACCTATCCTATGCCCTTCCCTCTCCCCAGCACACACCCTGTAGGAAGCCAAACTCCAAACTCCAGAGCTGGGCAACAACTCCAGCAGCCCCTTCCATGGGACCATCTTCCCTTCCTGGCTCACACGAGGGAGGGTGAGGTGCCCTCGACTTCCCAGAAGAAAAAGTAGGAACTGTCAAAAATCAGCCAGATGATTATAAGTGCATTGAATCAATTGTATAGGTTAGGAAAAATAAGTCATAGTTCTATTTGTCATCAACTATATAATTTAGTGGGCGCCGTGGCTCAAGTCTATAAACCCAGCACTTTGGGAGGCTAAGGTGAGAGGATTGCCTGAGCTCAGGGTTTCGAGACCAGCCTGAGCAACATGGCGAAACCTCATCTCTACAATAAATCAAAAAATTAGTCAGGCATGGTGGCACACGCCTATGGTTCCAGCTTGGAAGGCTGAGGCAGAAGGATTACCTGAGCCCAGTAGGTTGAGGCTGCGGTGGCCTTGAGTATGCCACTGCACTCCAGCCTGGACAACAGAGTGAGACTTCAACTCAAAAACAAACAAACCAACAAACAAAAACAGTAAAATTTAAAATAAAACCCCACCATCCTCATATCAAAAAAAAAAAATCCCTTCCTCCCCCAAACCTTTGTGCCTTTGATGTCAGTTTTATTGTGTGTGTACTTAGTGCTTGTGTTGTTAAATTACTTTTTTTATTTTAATAGAAATGGGGTCTTGCTGTGTTGCCCAGGCTAGTCTCCAGCTCCTGGGCTTAAGCAATCCTCCCACCTCGCCTCCCAAAGTGCTGGGATTATAGGTATGAACCACCACGTGCAACCTCAAATTATTTGAAATTCTTCGTAGTCCAGCTAGAAGTATATAAAGGCCCTCAGCCTATTGAACTAGAGATTTGGGCTGAGCCCCATAAAGCACTCCCACATGGCTTCTCTGCCTCCCTGACTTTGCTTGCTAAGTACCAAACCTGGCCCCTCAACTGCATATTAGGATTACCTGAGGGGCTTTAGAAAACTCCCAAAGCTTGGGCTGCACCTCAGACCAATTACCCAAGAATTTCTGGGGGAGGACCAGAGTGTGGTCTGTTTTTAGAGCTCCCCAGAGAACTCTAGTGTGCACTTATACATCCCGGGTGGTAGTTCATTTCATGTGACAACTTGACTAGGCCATGGAGTACCCAGACATTTGGCCAAACACTATTCTGGTTGGGTCTGTGAGGGCATAAGTTCCTCCCTAATGTGGGTGGGCCCCACCTAAACAGTTAAAGGCCTGAAAAGAACAAAAAGGCTGATCCTCCCAGGCGTAAACAAACAAAAAAATCTATCTGCCAGGGCAAGGTGTTCATGCCTATAATCCCAGCACTTTGGGAGGTCAAGGCAGGAGGATTGCTTTAGCCCAGGAGTTTGAGACAAGCCTGGGCAACATAGTGAGACCTCATCTCTACAAAAAATATTGAAAAGTAGCTGGGCATGCTGGTGCACACCTGTAGTCCCAGCTACTCAAGAGGCTAAAAGGATCGCCTGAGCCCAGCAGGCTGAAGCTATGGTGAGCCATAATTGTGCTACTGCACTCCAGCCTGGGTCACAGAGTGAGATCCCTATTCAAAAAAAAAAAAAAAAAGGAAACTTCTCTTGCCTCACAGCCTTTGAGCTGGAAAAATTTTCAGACTGAAACATCAGTTCTTCCTGGGTCTTCAGCCTACTGGCCTTCAGGCTAGAATGGCATCATTAGTGCTTCTGGGTCGAGCTCACCAACTGCAAAACCTGGGATTATAAAGTCCTTATTCTCTTTCTGTCTCATAACACACACACACACACACACATGCACGCACGCACACACACTAAATATTCCTTCTCCAGAACACTTGGGACCAGAAAAGTTTTGAATTTCAGATTTTTTTGAATTTTGGAATATTTACATTATACCCACTGGTTAAGTAGCTTTAATCTAAAAATCTGATATCCAAAGTGCCCCAGTGAGCATTTCCTTTGAGCATCAGGCCAGTGCTCAAAAAGTTTCAGATTTTGGAACATCTCAGATTTTATATTTTTGGATTTGGGATACTCAACCTGTATGCCTATCCTATTGTCTCTGTTTCTCTGGAGAACACTGACAAATACAGATTTTGGTACCATGAAGTGAAGTGCAGCTGTAACAAATAGCTAAAAATGTGGAAACAACTGTGGAACTGGGTAATGAGTAGAAGCTGAAGGAGTGTTAAGATACATGCTAGAAAAAGTCTAGATTGGTGTGAAGGGACTGTTGGTAGAAATACAGACTCCAGGCCTAGCATGGTGGCTCACACCTGTAATCCCAGCACTTTGGGAGGCTAAGGCGGGAAGATGGAGAGCCTAGGCAACTTGGAGAGACCTCATCTCTGCAAAAAAAAAAAAAAAGAAAAGAAATCAAGAAATTAGCCAGGCATGGCAGTGCACACCTGTAGTCCCAGCTACTTAGAAGGCTGAGGCAGAAGGATTGCCTGAGGCCAGGAAATGAAGGCTGAGGTGAGCCATGATTGTGCTACTGCACTCTATCCTGGGCAACAGAGTAAGACTTTTAACAACAACAACAAAAAGAATTTAAAGGCAATGCTGGTGAGGACTCAGAGAAGAAGAGAGATGGGGAGAAAGCCTCCATCTTCTTGGAAAATATATAAATAACAACAAACATAATATTGATAGCAATACAGTCATTAAAGGCCATTCTGGTGAGGCCTCAGAGAGAAATGAGTTACTGGAAAAGGCAATCCAAAGAACTTGACTGGCCTGTGTTCTAGCATTTTGTGGAAGGTAGCTTGTGAGCAATTGAGTGGATATTTAGCAGAGGAGGGTTCTAGGCAAGGTATTGACGGTGAGACTTGGGTCCTCCTTACTGCTCACAGTAAAATACAAGAAGAGAGAACTAAATTAGAGAAGGAATTGTTAAACAAAAAGGAACCAGAACGTGAAGATTGGAAAATTATCATCCTATCCATGTTGCAAAGAAATGAACCCTAAGGGTATGGCCAAGTGACCATTTGATATAGGTGTGAGCCATGATCTGATCAGCTATGTCAGCAAAAGGTGGGATAGAGGTAGGATTATACCAGGAAAATATGGCCTGCTGGGAGAAAACTGGACAGGGTGAAGGAAGACTGTGAATACCTGTTATCCTTTGCGAAAAGAGAAGAATGACCTGAAGTTAATTCAGAGAGATCATCAGGGCTTCCCTCCTATACCAAGTGTGGAGGCAAGGCTACCTTTTAAAAAATTTTTTTGAGTGGGAGTCTCACTTTGTTGCCCCGGCTGGAGTGCAGTGGCACGCTCAGGGCCACCACAGCTTCGACCTGCTGGGCTCAGGCAATCCCTTCCCCTCATCCTTCCAATTAGCTGGAACCACAGGCACACATCACCATGCCCAGCTAATTTTTTGATTTATTGTAGAGATGAGGTCTCACTATGTTGCCCAGGCTGATCTCAGCTGAGGTGATGCTGGAATTACTTAAGACTTTGGAAGTTACTGGGATACAGTGCATGTATTTGCAGGTGAGAAGCTTATGCAGGGTGGGACACAGCATCAATAAGGGTACCCCATCTCAAACCAGGCAAAGTGGGGACCAAAGGGAGGTCCAGACATTACCTGTATGATGACCACTTGCATACCTAATCCTGAATTGTACCCCACATCTTTAAAATAAAAAAGAGAGAGAAAATATAAAGAACTCCATAAAAATAAAAAAAAAGAGAGAGAAGCATATGAATTTGAGTGGGCAGGGCAGGTAGAAGAATGTTAGGGACTGGATATCTGTGTCCCCTAGAATCTCATATGTTGAAGCCTTAACCTCCAATGTGACTGTATTGGAGATAGAGCCTGTGAGGAGGTGGCAACGATTGTATGGAGCCATGAGGATGGGACCCTGATCTAATAGGACTCGGGCCCTTATAGGACGAGGAAGAGACACGTGAGCTCTTTCTCTGCCATGTGAACACACAGAGAGAAGCCCGCCCCTTGCAAGCCAGGAAGGGGGGTCTCACCGGAAGCTAAATCAACCGGCACCTGGAACTTGTCATTCTCAGCCTCCAGAACTATAAGAAAATACATTGCTGTTGTTTAAGCCCCCTCGTCTATGGTATTTTGTTATGGCAGCCTGAGCAGACTAATACCAGAACCACCCAAGGGAGATACTAATCGCTGCCTCCACCATGTCCCCTTCTAAAATATTCCACCCTTGTCCACTAGCAGAGCTGCCCCAAGGGCCACATGCTCTTCCTGTGCCCTCAGGTTATGGGCCAGGTGGGGGTACCTGACCCTGGAGACTCCACTCATGTGCCCTGGATACATTCCCCTCCAACCCACAAATTAGAGCTTCTTTAGGTTTTTGTTTTTGTTTGTTTCTAGTCAGAATTTCACTCTGTTGCCCAGGCTGGTGTGCAGTGGCACACTCATGGCCACCAGAGCCTCGACCTACTTGACTCAGGTGATCCTTCCACCTCAATCTCCCAAGTAGCTGGAACTGTAGAGGCAAGCCACCACACCTGGCTAATGTTTTGATTTATTGTAGAGACAAGGTCTCACCAAGTTGCCCAGGTCATCTCGAATACCTGGCAATCCTCTTGCTTTGGCCTCCCAAAGTTCTGGGATTACAGGCATGAACCACAGTGCCCAGATGTTTAGGTTAGCAAGATCTTCTGTTGAGCTGTGTATTCTCTGGGAATAATTGATGTTAGGGTGAGTCGGCTTGGTCGCATAATCATAATATCCACCTCACAAACTGATTCTAACAGTCATTTCAAAACCTAAGGCCCTTCCAGAAAAAACAGGCCTAGGAGGAGTGTGGCAGTTGGAATCTTTCAGAGGGAAGGTCAGAGGTGGGTGAGGGGGTGGTCCCTGGGAGGTGTGGCTGGGAGACAGGGAGAGCAACAGGAGACAAAGCTGCAGGACAAACCTGGACTGCAGTTGACCTAAGGCTTCCGAGGGGCATGCAACATGCCCTGCACCCATTCCCATCCAGAGGGTGGCTTTTGTCATAATTGTGCTAATCCAAGCAAATTTGACTGTGAGAGTGAAAGACCTGTTCAGACTTCCTTATGTATTAGGGGAGGGATGGCGGTTATTGGGAGGAAAGGAGAAATACAGGGAGTTTCTTGGGAAGCTACGCCATTCTTTCTCTCCCCCACCCCTTCTCTTCTTTCCCTCTCCCCCACTTTCCTCCCTTCTCCCCCCCTTCTCCCCCTGTGACTGCTAGACCTTGCTCCCTCTCCTCCTCCTCCTCCACATCTTCCCTTCTCTCCCTCCCTCCCTCCTCCCCTCTTTCTCCCTCCCTCTCCGCCTCCTCCCTCTCTCCCTCTTCCTCTTCCTCCCTTATTATGGTCTGAGCTGTTCTCCCTTGACACCATTAAATCAAATGGGCAGGGAACTGGTAGAAAGAAGTTTATTTCTGAGTTCGAATCCAGGAAGCAGAGCCAGACTCGAGGTCTTTCTAAAATGCTTCTGTCCACCCTTTAGGCCTCGTGCGCTGCACATTTATAGTCCATTAGCCACGTGACCTATCCATTAGTCACGTGACCAGCAGGACATTGTGGAGAGCTTCAGTTACAGCCACGTTTTGCATTTAGACAGTGACACTTAGAGTAAAGGAGGTGTACAAGGCCTAAGACACTATGTGTTGCAAAAGTGATACAAATCACAAGACTTATAATTACATTGATACCATATTGTTCAAACCTATGACTGTTAAGAGAGGGAGTAAACAGGGATTTACATCTTTAGTCTGCCTGGAAGTCAAGGATCCCCTGAAGCTACTTACTGGGAGTGTATAGAAGACTTAGGGACTCAGGAATGTGCAGGAGCATTGAACCCTTGCCACGCCCTTCTCTAGGGATTGTGGCAATGTGAGCAGACTTTCAAGGGTTCTGTACCAGCCTCTCTCTCTCCATCTCTCTCCCTCTCTCCTTCCCTCTCCCTCCCTTTCCTTTTCCCTTTCCCTTCCTTCTTTCCCTCCCTCACCCTCTCTCCCCCTTCCCTTCTTCCTCTCCCCTCCCCCTCTGGCTGTTCCTGTTAGCTTACCTTGCCAGGTGTGCCCACTCCCTTTGCATAGCAGCCCTTTCAGCCACCACAGCTAGAGATGGGCCCAGCAGGGCGGTTAAGTCCTCAAGCATCTACTGAGGAAATTCATGCTGAAGATCCCTATATGTTGTTAAAAAGTCAGAAATATGCTATTTTTTAAAGTTTAAATGCTATATAATTAGTTTCCAATTTAGATTAATGTGTACACTGAAGAATGACATATTCTGACTCATAAAATTTATTGATAAAGTCTCCATGTTGCTGGACGCGGTGGCTCATGCCTGTAATCCCAGCACTTTGGGAGGCAGAGGTGAGAGAATTGCCTGAGCTCAGGGGTTTGAGACCAGCCTGGCAACACGGCAAGACTTCATCTCTACAGTAAATCAAAAAATTAACCGGGCATGGCGGTGCATGCCTGTGGTTCCATCTACTTGGAAGACTGAGGCCGAAGGATTGCCGGAGCCCGGCAGGTCAGTGTGTGGTGGCCGTGAGTGTGCTACTGCACTCCAACCTGGGCAACAGAGAGAGACTCCAACTCAAAACAAAAACAAAAACAAAAAAACTGCATGTTAACCAGAAAATGCTTTTTTTTAAAGAAAGAAAGAAAAACCGCACCAGAAAATGTTTCTAAAATGTTTGCTTTCCCCTCTTTGTAAACACAAGAACAACATCGGTGCTCCTGGTGCTGTGGGAGTCAGGAGTTGAAGCAATCGTGCCCATGGAAGCGATCACAGAGAACAAGGGACCAGAACTGGGCTTATGGGTCAGAACACTCCTCAGCCCCGCAGTGACGTCAGAGCTGCTGTAGGCATGTCACAGAACCTCTTTGAGTCCCACTTTCCTCATATGAGAAGGGGAAAATGAAAGGTGGCTATACTTGTCTCCTAACTTCAGGCATAATTATAAATTTATGTGTGAAATGAATTAGTCAGTTGAAAGTGTGAGTATTTTAGTCTTTGGCATATAGGACTAGGGCTATTTGTTGAATAATTTCTACAGTGTTAACGATCTCCATGCACAATTCAGGATACCTGGTTGAATCTGTAGAAATTCTAGATCTTATTTTCAAAAACAGGGGTTTGGGGGAAACTAAGTTTCTTGTATGAGTTATTTCTGTTTCTTCTTCTTCTTCTTCTTCTTTTTTTTTTTTGAGTGGCAGTCTCTGTTGTCCAGTGGCATGCTGGCAGCCACCACAGTCTCGACCTGCTGAGTTCAGGTGATCCTTCCACCTCAGTCTTCCAAGTAGCTGGAACCACAGGCATGCGCTACCATGTCTGGCTAATATTTTGGTTTATTGTAGAAACAAGGTCTCTTCAAGTTGTCTAGGCTGGTCTCGACGCCCTGGACTCAAGCAATCCTCTCACCTCTGCCTCCCAATGTTCTGGGATTATAGGCATGAGCCACCATGCCTGACTTGAACTAGTTCTGTTAGCTGTTTCTTTCACAAAGTGAGAAGTGGGGGAGAAATCAGGTAAATTGAGGATTCAGTTCATTGAGTTAATACAAAAACGACATTAATAAAAAGTATTTTTTAGAACTTACTCAACAAATGCTTACCAAGGACACTGGGAGTATATTGTTGAATGGTTCATGCCCTCGTGGAGCTGACAATCTGGTACTCAGAACATCTTCACACTTAAAACAGACCTTGAGGCCGGGCACGGTAGCTCACACCAGTAATGCTAGCACTTTGGGAGGCTGAGGCAAGAGGATTGCCTGAGTCTAGGGGTTTGAAACCAGCCTGGGCAGCTTGGCAAGACTTCGTCTCTACAATAAGTTAAAAAATTAGCCAGTCATGGTGGCACGCGCCTGCAGTTACCAGCTACTTGGAAGACTGAGGCAGAATGCTTACCTAAGTCCAACAGGTTGAGGCTGTGGTGGCTGTGAGCATGTCACTGCACTCCAGTCTGGGTGACAGAGTGAGCCTCCGACTCAGAAAAACAAAACAAAACCCGACATCAGTGAGATGCCCCACTGCCCCCATGAGTCTTCTCAGTGCCTGCAAATGTCACCCTTGACCAGGGACCAGGAGGAAGTGGAGGAAGCAAGACAGACAACAGGGTCCGGCAGTCCAGAAGAAGGCTGGGGCCTGAGCACAAATCCCACACCAAGATTTTCAGATCACTGCTCTTGGCTGAGAAGAGAAAAGTTGGGATTTTTTCCACCAAGGTTGGAACATGCTCAGCGATCCTTTTTCCTCTGTCTCTCCTCTCTCTTTCTCTTTCACAGGATCCAAATGCCACGTCTGGGTTTAACTTCAGTCTGACAATAGCTAATACTTTTTCTGAGCCTGTCTGGGCTCAGGCACTGTGCTGGCCACCTCCCATGTCTTGTCTGTCATCCTCATAGCAGCTTTGCAAGGTAGTCACTATCAGCATCCCCAATCTGCTCATGAGGAAACTGCAGTGTGCAGCAAGTGTAGCCAAGGTCACAACAGGTGGCTACAACAGAACCAAATCCAGTTCTGGCCCCTTGAGTGCCTTCCTTCTTCTTGCCAAGCCATGCAGGGCCTACACAGTTTTCTAAACAGAACAGTGGCAACCTTGTCTTCCTATCCCTTCCCACCATGGGAGAAAAATGCACATGTCTTCTAACATATCAAAGGATAATGATAACAATAGCTAATATTAATTGAGTAATTACTATGTGCCAGGCACGAGTCTAAGATCTTTACATGCATTAATTCATTTAATCCTCGTAAACCTATAAGTGGTTACCCATATTATTTAATTATTTTTAATAGAGATGGGGTCTTGCTATGTTGCCCAGGCTGGTCTGGAACTCCTGGGCTCAAGCAGTACTCCCATCTTGGCCTCCCAAAGTGCTGGGATTACAAGCATAAGCCACCCCACCCAGCCTATTTAATATTATTTGTCTTTTATTTTATAGATTAGAAATGGAAACACAGAAAGGTCGAGTATTTTGTCCAAGGTACTTCAACTAGCATATGGCAGAGGCAGAGTTTAGACTCAAGTTGCCCAATGCCCTTAAAAATGGTCATTCCATCCGAAAGATAGACACAACTTTCCTCTATCACAGTTTTCTTAAGTTGTTGAAAAAAGGTCACTAGGATGGGAGGAACCCCCTCTGTCCTCATCTCTCACCCTCATGAGCAGAAGACACAATTCTGTTCATATGTAGTCTGTGTGAACGTCTCGTTCTATCACGGTGCAGTATGAAACCTCTACAACTGTACACTGTAGCCTACATTCCATCCACTATGAAAGGGCACGTGACCAAGAAATGCACCATGTACTGCATTTCAAAGCTGAGTTCCAAATAAAAATAAATAAATAAAAAATAGTGACCGGGCATGGTGACTCACGCCTGTAATCTCAGCACTTTGTGAGACAGAGGCAAGAGGATTGCCTGATCTCAGGGGTTCGAGACCACTCTGGCAACTTGGTGAGACCTCATCTCTACAATAAAAATAAAAAAAATTAGCCAATCATGGTAGCACATGCCTGTGGTTCTGGCTACTTGGAGGGCTGAGGCAGAAGGATCGCCTGAGCCCAGCAGGTCGAGGCTGTAGTAGCAACAGAGTGAGACTCCAACTCAATAAATAAATAAATAAATAAATAAATAAATAAATAAATAAATAAATAAAGCTGAGCTCTCGGCCTAATCTAGTTTCTGTTCCCAAATGTATAACATTTCACACAGATGTGAGCATTCTCTCAAAGGGTTAACAGCATTCCTTGAAAAGAGGAACTGAAGAAATGGAGAGGCATTTTCTTTACCAGCTCAGACAAGTGGCAGAAAAGTTAAAAAAAAATTTTTTTTTTTAAATATGAGGTTTTGGATCCTCCTCACTCTGTGACCAGGCTTTTGGGTAGCATGGACAGTGCCATCACTGACTGGGCACTGACCTTAGTGGCTCCTCTGGAGACTTGGCAGAGGCAGATGGCAGCCGCAAAGTGTGGGGGCATCAGGTAACCTCAGTTCACTCATGTCTCACCTGAGAACATCCTCTCTGCATCACGGAGACACATGAGAGATCTCAGAAGCAGGCCAACATCCTCTCTTGTGAACCTACTTTGTGACCATGGACCATGAAGGGTGCCTGGTAACAACTAATTCAATACATCAAGGGCACAAAAAAGAATTATGAACGTTCTGTCTTCCCTCTCTTTGCTGCACCACAGGAAAATGTTCCCATGGACATTGGTTTGTATTAGCAAAAAACCAAAATTCAATTAACAGGTCACACTCTGGTAGCAAAGACAAAATCAGGAAAACACTTTCCAATCAGAAACTGCAAAGAAATCGGGGCTTTTATTTAATAGCAAAATTAGGGCTTGGATGGCGGTATTCTTCCAATCAACTTTTCACAAATATTTCCTAATTTAGCCTACTCCCCCCCCAATATCGTTGAAGTCACTTTGTCTGGGTTTCTGCCTCTCCCACATTTCATCAGTGGCAATGTGTCTTTCGCTTGGCACATGGTTTAGGCTGCAGCCCGTGGTGAGTCCCCTTCTCCTGGGATCAGAGAGTCTGAGGTTCTCAGTCCTTTCTTCTGCTGCTACAGTCTCCCCCCACCCCTGAGACATTCCTCCAGATCCTCACACACTCATCAATTTCCCCTCCACGCCCGGTGCCCCCAGCTGCCAAGGTAACCCTCCGAGGAGATGAAGTGCCAGTAAAGAGACCGTCTGAAAGGCGCTCACTGGGAGGAATTCAGTGAGAGAAAATATGGAAGAACAAAAAAGGTCTAGGACCCTGGACTGAAATCGCCTGGGACTGCTCTAGCTGACACTGAGCTGGTGTAACACGCATTCTCAGGGAATCGTGAGGATGAGGAGAGAGAGAGAGATTTTGTTGCTTGGGGCTCGGGAAAGAGAAAGGATTTAGCAGCACACATGTCAGGTTGGAGTGCTAAGTCTCCAAGGACACCTTCATTCCCAGGATGGCTTCTAACACAGGCCTGGCGGGCCTCTGGCTGGACATGGAGTTGGCTCAGAGACAGGAAAGCCATTCCCACAGGGGGGACACAACTTGCCAAACAATTCCCACCGCCCATCTAGGCGGCTGCCCTCGTGCCACAGAGTCTTCCTGGGCAGGTTGATCAGCTGATTTTGCATCAGGGGTTTACAAATATTAGCTTCTATACTTGTTTCTTGAGGTTAAAACATCTTCAGATGAAGGTGCTGCAGGGAATGGTAAGAAGCCCATGTTTCTTTTCTGTCTTTGCATGGAGTATAGAGTTTTTAAAGAGAAACTGGATTTGGATGTTGGAAACTAAAACAAAAAGGCTTCTTTTCCTCTCTGGAGATGCTTTTTTGCCTACTCTGTTAACAGAGGCTAACTGCCTCTGGTTTGGACACACACACACACACACACACA
>NW_007252195.1:187281-188488 GCF_000164805.1 Carlito syrichta | reverse complement strand
CTCATGCCTGTAATCCCAGCACTTTGGGAGGCCAAGGTGGGGGGACTGCTTGAGCCCAGGAGTAGAAGACCAGCCTAGGTAACATAGTGAAAACTCATCTCTACAAAAAAATCAAAAATTAAAAAAAAAAGTTGGTCAGACAGGGTGGTGCATGTCCCATAGTCCCAGTTCCTCAGGAGGCTGAAGTGGAAGGATCACCTGGGAGGTGGAGGCTGGGGTGAGCCATGATTGTGCCACCGCACTCCAGCCTGGGTGACAGAGTGAGACCCTGACTCACAATAAATAAATAATTAAAGGATGCAGTTTCTAGTCTCCTAGACTTAGGACTTACCTCTCAGAAACTGCTCAATGGCTTCCCATGGCTCCAGGGTAAAAATCCCAAATCTCTGTATGGCCCACAAGGCTGTTTGAAGCCTGACCTTTGCTCTCTCCGGCCTCACTCTGCTCCAGCACTGGGCTTGGTTCATTTCTCCATCAGGACACACCTCCCTTCCTTGGGGTCTCTGCACCCTGGGATGGCCTTCCTGGAAGGAGTGACCTGCTGTGTGATCTCGGCCCAATCACTTCCCTTCTCTGGGCCTCAGAATTTGTGAGCAAGATGGAACTGGTCATCTCCAGCCCTCTCCTTCCCAGGTGAAATGTGCTCCTCCACATACGGGGGATGACAGAGAGTTGTGGAAGCCAGGATGGATGCCAGGAGGCTAGAGAGGGCCAGGCCGAGAGAGGGCAACGGAAGACCTCTGTCGCACTATGGGCTGTGGGGAGGACTGGAGACTGGAGCCAAGGCCAGGGCCTGAGGGCACTGCCAGGGGAGGGCTGGGTGGGGGTTCCTGCAGGCCTGTGACTCGCTGGTGTCCCACCAGGACCAGATCACAGCCCAGGGGCATTCTCCAAGATGGCCTGACATTTCCTCCCTCCTACCCTAATCTCAAGTCTCCTGTGGAAGGACCAGGCTCTCCATCAGGGGAGAAGGCTGCCATGGCGGGTAAGACTGAGGGCCAGGCTGGGTGTCCCCAAAGATTAAGGGGTGGGAGAGGGCCAAGAGCAAGTTGCAGAACAAGCCCTTCACCCTGGTTTTTTTTTCCTCTGGTGACCCCATTCTGCCCCATGGATGTCACTTTTTTTTTCTTTCTCTTTTTCTTTTTTTGGAGCTTTTGGGAAGCAGAAGCAAGGCAGGGAGGTGGGGAGAGGCTTTTTTTTTTTTTTT
>NW_007252195.1:182695-187261 GCF_000164805.1 Carlito syrichta | reverse complement strand
ATGGTAAGAAGCCCATGTTTCTTTTCTGTCTTTGCATGGAGTATAGAGTTTTTAAAGAGAAACTGGATTTGGATGTTGGAAACTAAAACAAAAAGGCTTCTTTTCCTCTCTGGAGATGCTTTTTTGCCTACTCTGTTAACAGAGGCTAACTGCCTCTGGTTTGGACACACACACACACACACACACACACACACACACACACACACACCACACCATTACCAGTAGTCTCTGCTGTGTACTCACATTTCATCCCCAGGGACACGGGGGCCTTCAGAACAAGAGCCCACAGTCCCCACACAGGGGCATTTGGTGGGGAGCCAGCAGGCTGGTGGGCCTGTCTTGCCATGAGTGTTTCTTTAGCCTGGTTCTCGGTGGGAATCAGAGTCTGCTGCGTGATTCCTGCCATGGTTTCCCAGAATCCACTTGTCCCATCTCCAAGTGAAGTCTTCTACGTGCAGCAGGGGAATGTGCCTGCTTTGAAACAGGCTTCTTAGAGCAGGGGTATAGGCAGCCAAGTGTGAAGGGTGTCAGCCACACTGGCACGCCCTGGGGAAAGATGTGGCACCAACTGGGTCCTGGGCCAACTGCAAGAAAGGGGCAGCCTGATACAAGAGACAGAGTTCTCCAAGGATCCCGCAAGCTCCCGGACTGCCTTTTGTCATTTTAGAGTGGTGCCTTTCTCTCTGGTCTTGTCCTGGCCCTGGGGCATGCACTAATTTTCATTTGATAATATATTCCTTGCTGGGTATAGGGGCTCATGCCTATAATCCCAGCACTTTGGGAAGCTGAGGCGGGAGAACTGCTTGAGGTCAGGAGTTCGAGACCAGCCTGGACAACTCAAGACCTTGTCTCTACAAAAATTTTTTTTAAATTAGCCAAGTATGGTGGAGAGTGCCTGTAGTCCCGGCTACTCAGGAGGTTGAGGTGGAAGGATCACCTGAGCCTAGGAGGTCAAGGATATGGTGAGCCATGATCATGCCACTGCACTCCAGCCCTGGTGACAGAGTCAGACACTGACTTAAAAAAAAAAAAGTATTCCTTCAAAATCAAGTCATTCACATACAAGTGGTATTGTCCCTATTTTACTGGTGAAGAAACCAAGGCTTCAGAGCAGTGAAGCAATGTGTTCTAAGATGAGCCTGCCAAGGACAAGTAGCGTCAAAAAAACTCTCCTGGTTTTAAGTTCTTTCCCTTACACACCTTTAGTCAATGGACAGGTGGGAACAGTAAGTCCTCTGTATTTGTGGGTTCTGCATCTGCAGATTCAACTGTCTGCAGACCATAATATTAGGAAAAGAATTCCACAAAGTTCCAAGAAGTAAAACTTGAACTTGCCACACACCAGGTAAAACATGGAATCCACTGGAGTGAAGCATTGTAAATCATCTAGAGATGGTTTGAAGTATACGGGAGTGGGTAACCCAGGGAGATCCTGTCTTTAAAAAATTAAAATGAAAGTAGAGATATGGGAGGATGTGCATGGCTATAAGGAAATACCACATTTTATTATTTTATTTTATTTTATTTTATTTTCTGAGTCAGAATCTCACTGTCATTCAGGCTGGAGTACACTGGAATGCTCACAGCCACTGCAGCCTTGACCTGCTGAGCTCAGGCAATGCTTCTGCCTCAGCCTTCCAAGTAGCTGGAACCACAGGCACATGGCGCCATTTTTTGATTTATTGTAGAGACGAGCTACAATAATTTTTTGATTTATTGTAGAGACGAGATCTTGCCAAGTTGCCCAGGCTGGTCTCAAACTCCTGGGCTCAGACAACCATCTCACCTCTGCCTCCCAAAGTGCTGGGGTTATAGGTGTGAGCCACCATGGCAGGCTTACATTATTTTATATCAGGTACTGGAGCATCTGCAGACACTGGTTTGAGTGAGTGTTCTGGAACTATTTCCCATAGGATGACTTTACTGTATTCCAGGTGTGGAACCAGTATCAATCAGGTACTGATAAGAATTCAAAGACACTGTGGTGACTTGGTTTCTGCCATCCTGGCACAACCTGGTTAGCAGCAATTAAGACATAAGGACGGGCTGGGTAGTATGCATTTCATGAAGTCTGTTGGTTCAGCAAACACTTCTTGGGCATCAAGTACCACATCGAGCTAGGAGTAGAAGAACACAAAAATAAAAGAACCCAGGTCCAGGCATGGCACCTCATGCCTGTAATCCCAGCACTTTGGGAGGCCAAGGTGGGGGGACTGCTTGAGCCCAGGAGTAGAAGACCAGCCTAGGTAACATAGTGAAAACTCATCTCTACAAAAAAATCAAAAATTAAAAAAAAAAGTTGGTCAGACAGGGTGGTGCATGTCCATAGCTGAGCGTTCCCATAGTCCCAGTTCCTCAGGAGGCTGAAGTGGAAGGATCACCTGGGAGGTGGAGGCTGGGGTGAGCCATGATTGTGCCACCGCACTCCAGCCTGGGTGACAGAGTGAGACCCTGACTCACAATAAATAAATAATTAAAGGATGCAGTTTCTAGTCTCCTAGACTTAGGACTTACCTCTCAGAAACTGCTCAATGGCTTCCCATGGCTCCAGGGTAAAAATCCCAAATCTCTGTATGGCCCACAAGGCTGTTTGAAGCCTGACCTTTGCTCTCTCCGGCCTCACTCTGCTCCAGCACTGGGCTTGGTTCATTTCTCCATCAGGACACACCTCCCTTCCTTGGGGTCTCTGCACCCTGGGATGGCCTTCCTGGAAGGAGTGTCATTTGAGTAGACTCAAAGAACAGATGGTGATGGAGAAGGGTGGAATTCCAGGTAGAGGAGTTTGAGTGGGAGGCGACCTACTGCGTGAGGCTGGGGAGGTGTCACAGAAAAAGGCAACACATTCCTTGTCCACAACTGATGTTCAGTAACTACCTGTTGAACTGAGCTGGCTGGGAAAGCTGATGGACACACGGTGGCAGGAGGGAGCTGGGGGAGTGGGAGGAGGAGCACGTAAGTAGAGAGCCTCAGAGATGGAATTACCCTTGGATGAGGGATTGAGGCCAGTTGGGGACCAGGCAATGAGGTGTGGGTGATGCCTGCTTTGTCGGGTGGGATGGCTGGGCCCCATGGTGGGTAGGGGACCTGAACTCCAGTCTCAGCTTAGTGACCTGCTGTGTGATCTCGGCCCAATCACTTCCCTTCTCTGGGCCTCAGAATTTGTGAGCAAGATGGAACTGGTCATCTCCAGCCCTCTCCTTCCCAGGTGAAATGTGCTCCTCCACATACGGGGGATGACAGAGAGTTGTGGAAGCCAGGATGGATGCCAGGAGGCTAGAGAGGGCCAGGCCGAGAGAGGGCAACGGAAGACCTCTGTCGCACTATGGGCTGTGGGGAGGACTGGAGACTGGAGCCAAGGCCAGGGCCTGAGGGCACTGCCAGGGGAGGGCTGGGTGGGGGTTCCTGCAGGCCTGTGACTCGCTGGTGTCCCACCAGGACCAGATCACAGCCCAGGGGCATTCTCCAAGATGGCCTGACATTTCCTCCCTCCTACCCTAATCTCAAGTCTCCTGTGGAAGGACCAGGCTCTCCATCAGGGGAGAAGGCTGCCATGGCGGGTAAGACTGAGGGCCAGGCTGGGTGTCCCCAAAGATTAAGGGGTGGGAGAGGGCCAAGAGCAAGTTGCAGAACAAGCCCTTCACCCTGGTTTTTTTTTCCTCTGGTGACCCCATTCTGCCCCATGGATGTCACTTTTTTTTTCTTTCTCTTTTTCTTTTTTTGGAGCTTTTGGGAAGCAGAAGCAAGGCAGGGAGGTGGGGAGAGGCTTTTTTTTTTTTTTTCCACAGGAGCCCTCAGAATTACAGTTCACAAACTATTCAGTGAACTGACCGGCCTCAACCTCCCCTTCAACGGCCTAATCTAAGGGGTGGATGTATGTGTTTTGTTGCTTGTCAGAAACAATCGCTGCGCGGCCCATTACATTTACAGCACGTCGCCCTTTAATTGGTGTAACACGCTGAGGCCTGAAAGGAGGAGAGGCCCACAAAGGCGCCCGTGAATGAGCCTTGACTCACACAAAAACACTCTGCAGAAGTTCAGAGCCGGCCACTAACAAGGAGGTAGGGAGTTAGTTTGAAAAGAGGATGGAGTTCAGAAATGTGTCACCTTGCCGAGCCTCCCATCAAAGCAATGGTCGCATTGACAAGCTGCAAAGAAAAAAAGTTAAACCTTCAGGGCTGCGGACTTGCCTGCTGGATTTATTCTTCAACTTGAGGAGGGGGGAAGGCGAGGGGAGAGTCTTTCTTTTCCTTCTCCTCTTCCCCACCCAGTCTCTCGGCTCTCCCTGCTTCCTTCCAAGAGCCTTAAAGAAGCGGGAGCGAAGAAGCATTCCCCCCACCCCGCCAAGATCCACTATTTTAAAAATAACGGTATAAAAAGTCAGGCTGAGTGCAGCTGGCTTAGGCTGGGCTGTCGTCGGTTTCGGCCTCGGCGGGAAGAGCGACTTGTTCCTGCTCCCCGACGTGTCCTCCCCTCCTTCCCCATTTTCCAAGGCGACTCCCCGGGGGCCGGAACTGGGGGCGTCTCGCCCGGGCCAGGGCG
The DNA here is from genome assembly GCF_000164805.1 of Carlito syrichta. Classification (NCBI taxonomy): domain Eukaryota; kingdom Metazoa; phylum Chordata; class Mammalia; order Primates; family Tarsiidae; genus Carlito; species Carlito syrichta. The sequence continues at coordinate 182,722 of NW_007252195.1, read as the reverse complement.
CGGTGCAGGCCTGGAGACTGTGGCGGA
>NW_007252195.1:168118-182675 GCF_000164805.1 Carlito syrichta | reverse complement strand
CCCCGAGACGCCCTCCTCCGCCCGCACCCCTCCTGCCTTTGTCCCGCGGCGGGACCCCCGCCCCTCGCGCTGCTCCTGTGAACCGGCCGCCCCGCGCGGAGGCGGGGGCGCCTCTCAATGCCGCGCCCGCGGCTCCCTCCAGATTTGTAATCCGCCAAAAAGCCGCTGATTGCCGCAATCGTTACTTTTCATTAAAAAAACTTAGAAGCAATTTGGGAGAACCCTTCTCAATGAATACATTTACCCCCGCGCGGGCTTTATTCTCCGCCTCCACTTGATGAGTTTCTCTGGCACGAATCCGTCCTTACAGGCACAGAATGGGCAGTCCCTTGATCCCCGTCAATCGTCGTCCCGAGTCGGGGCCACTTTGACCGCCAATGGTAGGGAAGTCAGGGCTAATCCTCAGACGGAATCACGGGAAAAGAAAAGCAACAATAACCAAGTCAAGCGTAAAAAATGAAAGAGAAATCTCTATTATCACCCACTACATTTCCCAGCTATGTACTGAAAAAATCAGCTCGCTTGTCATTCGAGTCAGACACCCGCACAAGAATATGGGGTCGTGGTGGGTTGGTAGACTCACACGACGTAAGGAGAGATGTTTGAGAGCCAGAGGCCTCCCTTCGGCCTCTGCCAAATCCTCCTCACATCCGCCATAACCATTAAATACAGACTGACTTTATTCTGTAGGGGGAGGCCCAGGGGTGGGTGGGGAGGGAGCCCCCAGCTGTGCATGGATAAAAAAAAAAAAAAATTCCCGGAGGGGTGGGGGCGGGGTGTGGATGCTAAAGAAACGCGCCCCTCTCGCCGGCACCTCCCGCTCCGGGCCCCGCGGGAGGCGGGGCCTCGCCGCCCGGGTGCAACCGCCGCGCGGGGGGGCCTCCTGTGCCCTTGCCCACGTCCCCCGCAACCCCGCGGGCGCGTGGCCCGGGCGGATGGATCCTGGCGCGGGCGCGGGTGCGCTGGGCGCGGCGGCCAGGAAGGGTCGCACGGCGACACCCGAGCGGGGACAGGCGCTGCCACTTCCCACGCCGACGCCCGCCAGGATCGGACACCGCCTTGATGCCTTCCTGCCGTCGCAGAGCCCGGGCGAAGTTAGTCCTAAGAGGCCGGGAGGGGGTGGGGGACGCGTCTCCGGGAGGGGTCGCCCGGCAGCGACCCTCGATCGCTCCCTCCCAGGAAGGACCCTCGAGGTCGGGAGCCGTTCCCGCGCCCCGGACGCGAGGTCCGCGGCCCGATCCTCCTCTCCCCCCACCCGCTCTGAGAGGTTCGCGGGACCTGAGCCCTGAACCCAAACGACCCCCAGCAGAGGAAGCCCCGGACCAAGAAACGCACAGTCGAGGCTCGCGCAGCAGTCTCTCGGCGTGCGCTTCTCTCCCTGCGTTCCAAAGGCCCAAGTGGCGGGGGGGGGCCCTTGGATGCTTTCATTTTCCCCGAGTGGGTCGGGGGAGCCTCCCTGGATCCGGAGAGAGGCCGCCTTTCCGGGGCCCTCGCGAGGCAGAGGCCAGGCCGCGCGCGCATGAAGGTGGTTCCTTCCTCTCCTCGCCCGGCCCCACCAGGCCCCGGGGCTCCGCTCCCGCCTCGCCCCCAGGCACCCACACCCGTGGGGCCTACTGTGCCCCTCCCTTTGAGGAACCTCTCCGGCTTGTCACCTCCCCCTTCGCGCCACACACACACCACGTACCCCACACACCGCGGGGCACGTGTGTATATCCCACACGCTACATACCATTCGTCCCCACGTCCACACACTAGTGTTTGCACGAAGGAAGGACGCGTTCACGCAGCAACAAGCTTAGGAAACGTGTCCTCATTTGCACAAGAGCTGGCTCACCTGCGCGCGCGCGCGCACACACACGCATTCCTGCACACTCCCACGCTCTCTGTGCAAGTGCGCTCTCGGGTGCCCACGGACTGACTCCGTCCCACATGGCAGGTCACGCGGGGGTAAGGAGCCATCCAGGTGGGGGTCACGAACTTTGGCCCTAGGTCCTGGGCCTCGTTGCAGGACCCTCGTCCGTACAGATGCCCCAGCTCCCCGTGGGGCCTGCGCTGCACTCTCGCGCTGCACCCTGCGGGCGCTGCACCGGAAATGGAGTCTCCCGGGTGGGCCTCACCCCGGAGCCCGCGGCGAGGAACAGACGGTGGACCCGCTCGCGAGGTCTCAGACACCCGCCCACTTGCCCCCTAAGAGGGCATACGATTTGCCCTCCCGTGATCATGGGAGTGGGGGTGTGACTGTGACGGTCCGGGAAGAAGGGGATCCGACCCGAGTGACTCCTACCCGGCCCAGGTTGGGCTGCTCGGGCCTGGGAGGATGGCGTGGAGGCCGAGGGTGATTGTCAACGTCTACAAAGCCAGTGAGAGCTTTCAGCCCTGCCCCAGATTTACATAACCGGGAACCTAACGCTCTGTCCGCAGTCTGGAAAGGGTGCTTGGAGAGAGAGGGCGACACAGCAATCCTAATTAGTGATTTTTGTCCCCTTGTTACTGGGCTCAGCATCTCATGCAAATGAACTCTTCATTTCAGCCACATTACCCAGCTCCAGAATTAACTGACTCTTATCTTTAATGATATGCTGCTGGAGTTCACTGAGCCCAGCTAGCTTTTTATCTTGATTACTCTAATCAATAAGAAATGATAGAGTAGAATTATAAACTCTATTGGCTTTTAAATGTTGCCGACAAGCCCTCTAGATGCCATTCCTGTTCATTGTTATTTATTAAAATGATCCTCAGCCTAACAGGGATACAAAGAGGGGTGAGCAGGGAGAATTTGCCCTGGGACTCATCCTGGCAGTCCCTGACACACCACCCCAAAATCCCAAGGGAAGATTCCTCAATGTTTAGAGGTTGAGAAAGTGGAAGATATTCTTTTAAGTCTTTACAATGAAATCCTTCTTTTTGTTTGTTTGGTTTTTGAGTCAGCATCTTACTCTGTCACCCAGGCTGGAGGGCGGTGACACCGTCATGGCTTACCACAGCCTGGACCTTCTGGGCTCAGGCAGTCCTGCCACCTCAGCCTCCTGAGTAGCTGGGGCTACAGGCACGTGCTACCAAACACAGCTAATTTTTAAAAAATTATTATTTGTGTCTTGATATGTTTCCCAGGCGGGTCTCGAACTCCAGGCTCAAGCAATCCTCTTGCCTTGGCATCTTAAAGTGCTGTGATTACAGGCATGTGCCACCACGCCTGGCTATTGTTAAAAATTTTTTTGTAGAGACAAGATTTAGCTGTGTTGCCTAGACTGATCTCAAACTCCTGGGCTCAAATGATCCTCCTGCCTCGGCCTCCCAAAGTACTAGGGTTACAGGCATGAGCCACAGTGCTGATCAGAAACTTGTTTTTATCAGAGAGCCAGGGAAACAAAATCAAATTAAGATACGCCAAACCCCCACCCCATCCAGATAGTCTTAAAGGTAGAAGCTTTGAAAAAGGTACGTCGAATCCCAGAGTTTTATTCTCTGGAAATAGCGTGTACACACACACACACACACACACACACACACACACCCCTTTCTGCATACCAGTATCTCTAGGCTTGTGTGTGTGTGTGTGTGCATAATTTCAGATAGCTAGACTTCGGGAATGCAATTTCTCTCTGTTTTCTTGGGAGGAAAACGGCTTGAATCTCTCTGTGTGCGCGGAAGGGCGCCTTCAGCTCCTGGTGGCCAGGGTGTCAAAGCGCCTCCAATAGCGAGTTCTTGGATTCTAACACTTCCACATCAGCGGCGCTGAGATCCAGAGTCCATCTCTCGCCCACACCCTCCCAAGGTCCCAGGATCCCAGCCCACCGGTCACAACTTCCTCAGGGGCCCCATTGGAGAGGCACTGTGTGTTTCCCAAGCAGTCAAGCCAGAGGGTATGGGCCTGTCTTCTTCCCTGCGGCTCCCAGGAGTGAAAGGTGTTGGTGTTGTGAGCTTTGTCGGAAGAAGATAGGAAACCTCCCTCCTCACCCTCCACCAGCGCATCACCCGCCTCCCTCTCGACCCCGAGCTCGGCCCGGGATCGGGTGGGAGCGTTCAGGGCGCCCCTCGAGGGCCCAGGGCTGCTGAGAACACCAGGCCGCCACCTCTCATCGGAATCATGCACGAATCTCGCCAGCTTTCGTTTAGATCCAGTAAAAACCTATTAGGCGTCTACTCCGCATCGGGCGCTTTGTCAGGGGCGCGGCCCGGGATCGGGGGCTCCGGGGACCTTGTCCTCCGCTCGCGTGACCCTCCGCCCCCGGGCGCCCTGGATGGGCTGGTGGCGTCCCAAGCCCCGACAGCGCGCAAGCGGGGGACGCACACGCACGAATTCCCTCGCCGCACCTCCCGCCTGTCCCTGCCCCGCGGCCCGGCAGGCGCCCCGCAGCCGTCTAGAAGCGTCGACGCACGGCCGGACGCGCCCGCTGCGGGGAGGCCCGACCCCAGGCAGCCTGGGATCCCGCTCTTTCCGTCCCGCACTCCCGGCACAACCCGGGGAGCGCCTTGGCGCTCTGGCCTCGCCAGACGGGGGAACCGCGCGCGCGGGTTACCCGAGGCTCCGGGCCGCCGAGCCAGGGACCCGCCACCAGCTGCCCGCGGGCGCGAAGGAAGGCGAGGACCGCTCGCCCGGAGCAGACCCGGCCGCGGCGCAAGCTCAAGTCCCCCGTCAAGGCCACGGCCGATCCGTGGAAAGGGAAGTTGGAAATCGCCGGCAGGCTGAGCCTCTTTTTTTTTTTTTTTTTTTAATGACACATGGGGGGAAGGGCTGAATGTATCAAAATCATGTAAAATTTCTGTTCTTAGCAACATCCTTGTTATTAGGAATGATGACTAAACCGCCAGGATTATTCTGGACTGTAAGTTATCAAGAGCCCCCTAATTTCACATTAAAGCCCATTGACTGCAACGGCGTGATTGAAGGGTTTTTAACAATTAACATAATCAGAAAATGAGCTGAGATAATTTTTATTCAACTCATTACTTTTTAATCATGTATTTCTTTTAATTAATATCTTCTCCGTGAACATAACACAAAGCGGAGCCCCAGCGCTGGCCCAAGCCAGCCTGCGGGACTGAATTTGACACAGCCAAACAGTTCCCCGGCACCATTTATCGCATCTCTATTGTGGTGTGGGCGAAATAGAAAAATCTTGTCCAAAAGTCACCACGTTGTTTTGAAACACAGTTTAACAAGGGGAGGGGTCGTTGGGAGCGCGCAGCCACCCGCCTTCAATGGGACTTGACTTTTCTATCTGGGCGCCTGTCTTGGTGTGCGGCCAGAAGGACCCGAAACGGGAAGAAACAGAAAGAACGGGAAGAAAAGGCTTTTGGAGATGCACGCCCGGTCCCGGATCCGCAGGGAAGCGGCTGTGGTGGCTTGCGCCTAGGACGCCGCCCGGCTGGGGGCACAGTCGGAGGCACAGGCCCGAGTCTTGGCCTAGGCGATGCGGTCCGAGGCGTCCGGGCCCTTCCACCATCGCCACCCACCTCCTGGGCTCGGACCCAAACGGGAAGTCCCTCGGCTCCCCCAGCCCGCCTGGAAGTGGGACCTGCGAATCCTCCTGCGGCGGGGTCCTGGGTCACCGCCACGACCCCCGCGCGCCGGGCCCAGGCATCTGCATTGCAGCCTCGCTGCCGTGACCTCGTCCGTCCCCAACCCGGGAGACCTGGTCCACTCAAATGTCTCAGTTATGGGGGAGAACGGGCATTTTTGGTGGCACAGAGGGTTCCGGACCCTCCCCTCCCCCAATATCCCCCGTCTCCACTCGGGGCAACTCTGACCCCGGGAGTACCCCGGCGTCTCCTCCGACTCATACAAATAAAAAAAATTTAAAAATCTGGAGACCGAGAGCTCTCCTAGCAATGGGAGGCGCATCAGCCTCGGAAAAAAGAAACAAAGCCGACCCCTGGTGGAGGAAAATGAAAATTTAAGAAGATAGGGTTCGGGCGAACCCCTCTCCCACACGTCTGCTTGGAGAGAGGCGGGGATAAGGAGGCAGCAGAGGGAGGGAAAGGATGGATAAAGAGCAATTTGAGAGAGATGGAGAGCGGAGGAGGCCACAGAGCAGGTAGATTTGAGGTTCGGGGAGCTGTGGAGGCGACACCCCAGGGACTGGCCTTTGCAGCCATGGTCAAGCACGTCTCTTCAGCCCTCGTGGCCTGGCCAGTGTCAGGCGTCAGGCAAGGACATCTGATTTCCTCTTTCTCGCTGGTGTAAGCCTGGGAGTTCTGTGATTACAGAGAACAGATGCGGGCTGCTGTTGGACACGTGCAGCTGCCTCCTGCCGTCCCCAGAGAGCATCTGGAATCTTCCTTCTCTTTCTTCTAGACAAGCATCTGCCTAAGGCCCTGCTGACCTCTCAGTCTGCGGTGGGTGATGGCAACTAGGGCCAAAATCCAACCTACCAAGGGGACAGTGGCTTAGAATGCAAGCCCCTTTCATCTCTGGTATTTATTTGTTTTTCAATATTTATTTATGTATTGAGTCACGGCTGGCTGCTGCAGCCTTGACCTGCTGGGCTCAGGTGATCCTTCTGCCTCAGCCTTCCAAGTCACTGGAATGACAGGCATGTGCTACCACACCCGGCTATTTATTTATTTATTGTAGAAATGAGGTCTCACCATGTTGCGCAGGCTGGTCTCAAACCGGTGGGCTCTGGCAATCCTCTTGCCTCTGCCTCCCAAAGTGCTGGGATTACAAGTGTGAGCCACCGTGCCCGGCACTCAGGCTCTTTTTAAAGCCTCTTTTGAATCTACTGTCTGGACATGCCTCCTTGTTTTCTCCCTCTTCTTCATTCTGCCTCATCTCCCAAACTCTCCTGTGTGTACTGGTATTCTTCAGGGAATTCTCTGATACACCCTGTCTGTCCTGCACCCATGCCAAGCCATCAGCATTTTCTTTTTCGGAAACCACCCTCATTCATCTGTTGATTGGAGGCTTACTCATCTTTTAAGGCAAAGCTCAATGCCCCTCCTCCAAAGAGACTTCCTTGACATTCTATCACCTTTAAATTATTCTCATACAGTAACTAGCTTTCCCTTTAATTTCTCTCTTGTACCAGAACCACCTCAAACATTCATTAACTGCATACATCTTTTCTCTTTCTACTAGTCTGTAAGTACCTGCAGTGACAATTGCCCTCATCACTGAATCTAGGACTCTGCCCTGTCCTAGTTCTCAGGAAACAGTTGTTGCCGACCATTCATTCTCTAAGATTAAGAGTTTGGACAAGGCATGGTAGCTCACACCTGTAATCCTAGCACTTTGTGAGGCTGAGGCGGGAGGATTACCTGAGCCCAGGAGTTCGAGACCAGCCTGAACGACATAGTAAGACCTATTTTCTGCAAAAATCAATTAATAAATTTTTAAAAATATTAGCCAGGTGTGGTGGTGAGTGCCTGTAGTCCCAGCTACTTGGGATGAAAAAAGAGCTTGGGTTTATAAACCAGACTAGAAACAGGGAGGCTCTGGGCTGGTCTTTCTGGAATCTAGTGTGAACCACAGCAACTCCCAGGCAACTGAGAGCAATCCTTGAAGGGGTGTGACTTGAGGATGCTGTTGGGGATTGTGTTTGAGAGTATAGCAGGAAGGACAATCTTGTGCTGTGTTTGTGACCCTGTAATATAAGTGCTAAACACTGGGGGTAGGGGAAAACTTGCAGTTAGGATATGACATAGGCTTGACATGAAGGGTACCAAGTCAACAAAGGGACCCCTGGCAAGTGAATCACAGCTCCTGTGGCCACCCTCGGAGCCAGAGGTAGAGCTATGGTGTCCCCACTTTGGCCCAGGGCGCTCTCCCCAGCGCACCCCATCTCATCTTTAAGGCTTTCTTAGGGGGTGGCACATAATACCACGAAGCGTACCTGATGCTAAACCAAGGGAAGTGAGGACCCATTGGAGGTCCAAATTTCACCAGCACGCAGACTACCCACGTACCTAATCCTGAGTTTTACCCCACATCTTTACAATAAAATAAAGAAAAAAAGACTTTCTTGAACTCTCATTAGTTGGCATCTCTTTCAGTCTTTCCTGTTCATCAGAGCATCATGACACACTCGGCTCATCCTAGTATTTAACCCGCTGTCCTGCAAATAGCCTGAAAGTCCCATGGCTGCTCTGGCTAATTTCAAAGGTGATTTCTTTTTTTTTTTCCAGTTTGGATTGTGTTGAAACAGTACAAAGCAAAGAGAAGAATGTACAATTATCAAAGCACTTTTAGTTTTGAGCCAGCCAAACTCCACGACTCGGTTCTGAATGTACTCTTAAAGAGAGAATTATCTGAATTGTATACCCCACTCTCTCTGTCACCAGATGATTGTCTAATTTTTCTCTGCTTTGTGCTCTATAGACACAAGCTTGCTCTTTTGGAGAAACTTCTTGGGCATCCTCGGAAAAGCTTAGTACGTTTAATGGCTTGTTAGGACGCCATCATCTTTGATGGCAAACTCTGAAAATCTACTTACATTGTATCTAGATAAAAAGAAAAATGAACACAAATTTGCATTCAATGGAAAATATCAAACCTTCATACCTCACTTGATATAGCATATCATATCTTTCTCTGGTAACTTTTATTGTGAAAATTCCCACCATACACAAAAATAGAGTGTAATAATCCCCATGAATCCATCACCCAGCTTCAATAGCCATGTAACCATTGCATTTTTGTTTTCTAACTTCCTTCTGCTTTGGCTAGGGTTTCTTTGTTTGTTTGTTTGTTTGCTTTGTTTGTTTGTTTTTACATGATTAGAAAACTGGTGAAAAGTTTTTTGTTTTGTTTTGTTTTTTTTAGTTGGAGTCCTATTCTGTCACCCAGGCTCGAGGGTGGTGGCACGATCAAGGTTCACCATAGCCTTGACCTCCTGGGTTCAGGCAATCCTTCCACTTCAGTCTTCCAAGTAGCTGGACTACAAGCACGTACCTGGTCAATTTTAAAAAATTGTTTATCTGTAGGGTGTGAACCATTGTGCCCCTTTTCTCATACAGTCACAATGGCAATACCACACCTAACAAAAACATAAAGCTGACTGCCGTGGTTCACACCTGTAAAATCCCAGCACTTTGGGAGGTGGAGGCAAGAGGATTGCCGGAGCCCAGTGGTTCCAGACCAGTCTGGGCAACTTGGCAAGACCTCATCTTTACAATAAATCAAAACATTAGCCGGGTGTGGTGGCGCAAGCCTGTGGTCCCAGCTACATGGAAGGACTGAGGTGGAAGGATTGCCTGATCCCAGCAGGTCAAGGTTGTGATAGCCATGAGCATGCCACTGCACTCCAGCCTGGGTGATAGAGTGTGACTCTGACTCAACAATAATCTAAAAATTATCTAATATTGTATAACATCCATTCTTGTTAAAATTTGTCTAAAAAAAGAGATAATTTTTAACAGTTGTTTTTGTTTGGCTCAGGATCCCAGCAAGGCAGGTTGTATGGTTCTTAAGCCTTTGCAAATGTTTTTGTGGGCTGGCGTGGTGGCTCATGCCTGTAATCCCAGCACTTGGGGAAGCCAAGGTGAGAGGATCACTTGAGCCCAGGAGTTTGAGACCAGTCTAGTGAGACCTCATCTCTACAAACAAACAAATAAATAATAATTAATTAAAAACAAACTAATAATATTTTTGTTGTTGTTATGGCTAAGTCTTCTAAAATCTTCTGCTATAGTCTCTCCCCTTCTTTCTTTTCAAATGACACCGACTTTTCCAGAAGCCAGAACTGATGTCCCAAGAAATGTTCTACATCTGGGTTTGGCTTCCTGCTTCCTCATGGTGTCATTTAGAGAGGTTTCATGTAAACGCAGCATGCTGACACATTTGAAGCATATTTCTCTTTTGCCTGCATTTCCTGAATACTTGAAGTGAAATCGAAAGACTTGAGTAAATTCAGGTTCTCCCCATCCATTTATTGGGCAAGAATGTTCCGTATTGCACCAAGTCAAGAGGCCCCAATGTCTTTTCTGAGGGAAGTTCAGATTGATCATGGGTTCAGGCGATGTCTGACCAGCCTCTCACAGGAGCTCATGTCACCCTCCTCCTGTGGGTAATATCTCTCCCCCCCTTCCCCCCCTCTTTCTCTCTCCTCTTCTTCTTCTTCTTTTTTTTTTTTTTTGAGTTGGAGTCTCACTCTGTCGCCCAGACTGAAGTGCAGTGGTCGCTCCCGGCCACCGCAGCCTCGACTTGCTGGGACTTGGCGATCCTTCCGCCTCAGCCTTCTAAATAGCTGGAACTACAGGCGCGCGCTACCACGCCTGGCTCATTTTTGATTTATTGTAGAGATGAGGTCTCGCCAAGTTGCCCAGGTGGGTCTTGAACCCGAAGGCTCTGGCAATCCACTTACCTCAGCCTCCCAAAGGCGCAGGATTACAGGCTTCCTCTTCTTCTTTCTTTCTTTCTTTTTTTTTTTTTTGAGTCAGAGTCTCCCCAGGCTGGAGTGCAGTGGCATGCTCACGGTCACCACAGCCTTGACCTGCTGGGCTCAGACAATCCTTCCACCTCAGCCTTCCAAGTAGCTGGAACTACAGGTACACGCCACCATGCCTGGTTAATTCTTTGATTTATTGCAGAGATAAGGCCTTGCCACATTGCCTGGGCTGGTCTTGTACACTTGCGATCAGACAATCCTCTCACCTCGGCCTCCCTAAGTGCTGGGATCACAGGCATGAACCACCATGCCTGGCCTAAGTCTGCTGATTTCTGATTCCAAACTCTTTTCCATGGCAGAAAGTATCAAAGGCAATAATGCTTTCTGGTGTCTTGCCTTTGGAATCCAAAGGAATATTTTAAAACTGAACTCAGCCAGACACAGTGGATCACTTCTGCAATCCCAGTACTTTGGGAGATGGAGGTGAGAGGATTGCCTGAGCCCAGGGGTTCGAGACCAGTCTAGGAAACTTGGCAAGACCTTGTCTCTACAATAAAATAAAATTTAAAAAAATTAGCCGGGACTGGTAGCGTGTATCTGTGGTTCCAGATACTTGGAAGGCTGAGGTGGAAGGATTGCCTGAGCCCAGCAAGTTGAGGCTGCAGAGGCCATGATCATGTCACTGCACTTCAGTCTGGGTGACAAAGTGAGACTCTGACTTGAAATAAATGAACGCATGAATAAAACTGAGCTCAGAGTTTCAAAGTAATAAATCTTACTTGAAAACTTAGTGGAAAAATCAAGATCAGTTTGGGTCACTCTGTCTGGGTGACCAGATACAAGAAATCTGATTTGCTTGGTTATGAATATCTGAAGCCATCGTCATTGAGTCAACTTTTTGTCTGCATGATTTTGGCTAGACAAACCAAAGAAGACACTCGGGAATATTCTGGTTCCCAGAACTGAGTTTACAGTAAGGGTTGTGTTTGTCTAAAAGTATCAGAAATGTCCATTCCAGGGCTTTGACTGATGGGATTTTATTTACCTCACACAAGGAAACAAGGAGTTCATAGCTGCTGGCTTTGCTTTGGTGGCTTGATGAGGACAGGGCAGATGTTATGTCTTAGCCTTTTACGTATGGTCTCAAGATGACTACTGCCTGTCCAACCACCACATCTGCATTCAAGGCCGGAATAAGGGGGCTCAGAAGGAGATACACTGGTTACATCTGTCCCTTTTAATAAGGAAAACATGTGTCTTATCAGAAAGCCCCTTATCAGAATTCTTTTTGTGTTGGAACTGGCATCCTGGGCTGTGAGGGAGACTGGGAAAACAGTGTTTTGCTTTCAGAAAGATGGAGATTGGGCATAAATGAAATGCTCATCGTCTGCACCAATCCTATGTGCAGTTATAGCATAACTCAGTTTACATTAACAGTTTTAAATATGTGACCACTGATGTGACACAAAGTCTAAATATGCTAACGTTTTTAAATTTACAATATATTTTTACAATTTAAAGGAAAATAGTTGCAACATTTTTTTAAGTCACAACATTTAAAACAATAACTTTAAATTGTTTTAAAACATAATTATAACACTCTCCCATTCCCAAAACCCTGGCCCTATAGCAGTCCAATGCCCTTGTATTCACACACACATACACACACAAAGCAAAGTTCACTCCAAACCTTCAAACTCCGACTGACCTTAAACCTCTCCCTTCCCTTCCTTCCTTCCTTCCTTCCTTCCTTCCTTCCTTCCTTCCTTCCCTCCTTCCTTCCTTCCTTTCTTTCTGTTGGAATCTCACTCTGTTGCCCAGGCTGGAGTGCAGTGACATACCCACGACCACTGTAGCCTTGACCTGCTGGGCTCAGGTGATCCTTCTACCTCAGCCTTCCAAGTAGCTGGAACCACAGGAGTGCCACCACACCTGGCTAATTGAACGTGTTCTCATGTGATCAGTATAAGAGATGGTGTGTGTCAGAGAGCAAAAAAGGATCATTATAGGCTGAAAGAGATTATTGTGTTTTTTTTTTGAGTTGGAGTCTCACTCTGTCACCCAGACTGGAGTGCAATGGCTGCTCCCAGCCACCGCAGCCTCAACCCAATGGGCTCCGGCTATCCTTCCGCCTCAGCCTCCTAAGTAGTAGAAATTACAGGCATGCGCTACCACGCCCAGATAATTTTTGATTTATTGTAGAGATGAGGTCAGGCCAAGTTGCCCGAGCGGGTCTTGAACCCATGGGCTCAGGCAATCCACCCACCTCGGCCTCCCAAAGCGCTGGGATTACAGGCTGAGCTACCGAGCCCAGCCAGAAAGAGACTATTTTGGTTATATTAGAATAGTTCTTTGGAAAGTTTTAAACAATATATAAAATATACATTTTTCAATTCAAGTGTTTAAATGTAAAAGTCACTTGAATTGAAAAATGTATATTTTATATATTTTTTACTCTTTTTTTTACTTTGGCCTTGCTTGACTGTCTGATTTTATTTAGTAAGCCTTTGCTGCTGCTGAAAAGGAAATGGCTGGCAGGTTAGATTATTTAATAACTAAGAGAGTGGTTAGCCGGGTTCGGTGACTCAGCCTGTAATCCTGCGCCTTTGGGAGGCTGAGGTGAGTGGATTGCCTGAGCCTGCGAGTTCGAGACCCGCCTGGGCAACTTGGTGAGACCTCATCCCTACAAGAAATCAAAAAATCAGCTGGGCGTGGTAGCGTGCTCCTGTAATTCCGGCTACTCGGAAGGCTGAAGTGGAAGGATCGCCGGAGCCCAGCAGGTCGAGGCTGCGGTGGCCGGGAGCGGCCACTGCACTCCAGTATGGGCGACAGAGTGAGACCCCAACTCAAAAAAACTAAAAACAAAACAAATAACTAAGAGAGTGGTTTATTTAGCTGGGAGCAGTGGCTCACACCTGTAATCCCAGCACTTTGGGAGGCAGAGACGATAGGACTCCTGAGTCCAAGGGTTTGAGACCAGCCTGGGCAACATAGTGAGATCTCATCTCTACAATAAATTAAAAAATTAGCTGGACATGGTGACGTGTGCCTGTGGTTCCAGCTACTTGGAAGGTTGAGGGGAAAGGATTGCCTGAGCCCAGCAGGTTGAGGCTGTGGCGGCCATGAGCATGCCACTGCATTCCAGCCTGGGTGACAGAGTGAGACTCTGACTCAAACAAACAAACAAACAAACAAACAAAGAATAGAAGAAACTTAGTTGCCAATAGCATTAAGAGGTGGGGGCCTTTGGAGGTGATTGAGTCACAAGGACAGAGCCCTCATGGGTGGGATTCAGGCCTTTACAAAAGGGTTAGAGGCAATGGGGCTGCTCTCTTCTGCCCTTTCACCATGGAGGACACAGCCTTAGTCTCCCTTTTACCTTTCTGTCCCTTCTGCCTTGTGAGGACACCAAGGTGACGTCTTCTATGTAGAACCTGCCAGTGCCTTGCTCTGTCTTCCTATCCTCCAGAATTGTGAGAAAACACATTTCCATTATTTATAAATTACCCAGTACCGAGTGTTTTGTTACAGCAACACAAATGAACTAAGATACTAGGTAGATAAAGTTGGGTTCTGACTAGTCTGTTGATTCCATGTTGGTTTAAGAATTTTAGAGGATATTAAGGCTAATAGAATGAGATTGGGGTGAGTAAAGTCCATGCAAGAACCAGTATTAGCTCCCCTGAGTGGGAAAGGATCATCTGAAGAAGAGAAGTAAGGCAAAATGATACAAAGTGGTAACAAGTCCAGGTGTGGTGGCTCACACCTATAGTTCTAGCACTATGGGAGGCTGAGGTGAGAGGATCGCTTGAGTGGTGCAGATCTACAGAACACAAAACAGAAGCCAGGCTCCTATGAATCAGAAAGCAGCCCTGACCTCCAGAGATGTCCACTGTAGAAGTATTTCTAGCTGCCTCTGTTCAAAAATATCTTCTGTCACCGGGCTCAGTGGCTCAGCCTGTAATCCCACGCTTTGGGAGGCTGAGGTGAGTGGATTACCTGAGCCCGCGGGTTCGAGACCTGCCTGGGCAGCGAGACCTCATCTCTACAATAAATCAAAAAATCAGCCGGGCGTGGTAGCGCGTGCCTGTAATTCCGGCTACTCGGAGGGCTGAGGCTGAAGGATCGCCGGAGCCCAGCAGGCGAGGCTGTGGTGACTGGGAGCGGCCACTGCACTCCAGTCTGGGCGACAGAGTAAGACTCCAACTCAAAAAAAAAAAAATCTTCTG
>NW_007252195.1:165076-168098 GCF_000164805.1 Carlito syrichta | reverse complement strand
GCTTGAAAACTTTCTCTTACTGTGGACAAAATCTACATCACAGTCAGCAATTATAAAATTCAGATCGTTCTGGAAAAGTTATATTTAAAAAAAATTTAATTACTTTTTTTTCTTTTAAGAGACGAGGTCTCACTATGTTGCTCCGGCTAGTCTTGAACTCCTGGTCTCAAGCAATCCTCGCGCCTGGGCCTCAGCATGAGCCACTGTGCTTGGCCTACATTTCCACCCCCCCAAAAAATATAAAGAGCAGGAAGGAAAAATGATGTCATTCTTATTTAATTTAAATAATGTTCTGATTCTTCGCCTCCAGGGGCCAAGAATAGGAAATCAGTCTTGTTGCTCTACAGTGTAGCAGAAGTCTGGCTAGGGTATTAAACGAAGACTTTACTCAAGACTAAACAGCAAAAGACACGATAAAAGGGAAATAAACAGTTCATAGATAATCCAGCTTCTGAAATACAGCTCGTACCCCATGATGAAAGACCCATGCCATTATTCAGGGAACCCAAGAACAGAACTCTTTTGAAGGCTATCCCCCCTCTGTGTGGTGGAGGCCATCTTAGCCCTTATCACCTGAGCATGCACTTAGTGCTAATGCTATGTGAAACTTTTGGCGTCTAAATTGAGAGAGGCTGGCGGGACACACGCTTGCAGTTCCAGGCGCTTTGGTAAGCTCTGGTGGTGGGTGGGTTGCTTGAGGCCAGGAGTTCAAGACCACCCTGGGCAACATAGCAAAACCTCATCTCTACAAAAAATAAAAAATAAAATAGTGAGACTGAGTGTCCTTTTTCTGCCTGTTTAGATTCTGACCAGAATTCTTGTTAACTGAACTCCCACAATTTAAATGACTGGTTCCACAAATGACCTCCCTCTTCAGGTGAGAGGTGTATTCACAAGGGCAAGGCTTGACCCTAACCCTTGCAGGATATTCATATCAGAATAATAAAAGATACCAACCGCCTCAACAGACACAACTAGGAAACTGAGAATCATGGCCAAGGAGTGGTACAACAAGAAAGCAAAGTCCATGAAAGAGCCAGTATTAGCTTCCCTGAGTGCAGAAGGATCATATGAAGAAGAGAAAGAAGGCAAAATGATAAAATGGAGAAATGAGGTCAGGCACAGTGGCTCGCACCTGCAAACCCAGCACTTTGGGAGGCCAACGAAAGAGGATCACTTGACTCCAGGAGTTGGAGACCCCAGGAGTTCGAGACATGCCTGGGCAATATAGTAAGACCATGTCTCTACAAAAACAAGCAAACAAAAAACTAATAATAAAAAAAAAGGAAGTGGAAATAAGGATAAGGGTAAGTCTAGTGTGAGAAGAATATAATTCAGGTTTTCCAGACAGGAAGTAAGAAATGTATCACAATCACGATCATAATTAGCATTTCTTTATGGGAACCCTGGGCCCTATGCTTCTGAGAATCCCTAGGGAGTGTTGCGTGTTTATGTCTAGAAACAGTCCTGTGGCCATCCCCTGATGTGCTCTGGTGGTATGTCCTGTGGCTTCCTGCCGCAGTCCCCATCCTGGCACTACTAGCCTGTGTACCAGCCTGGTTGTGCAAGCTCCCCGATGCCACCCACTCCTGGCCCTTCCCCCAGTAGTGATGTGTCCCTGAAGTGGCCTGTAGAGTTGTTGATATTGATGCCTCGGGGGACTGATGCTCTCAACTTAGCACAATTTAAAAAACAAAACAGCATCTTTTAGTTCTTGCTGGTCCTTTGCTCAGAAGAGGAGAAAACTTGAGGGAGTTGGCTTTGGAAAGTGAACCCTGGCCAGACTTCCTGGTATGCTCAAAATCGTCTCTCTGCTCTACCAGGCCCTTTGCCTTTGAACCAAATGTCAGGTCTCTGCCCTTGGGAATCCATTATCTCCTAGCAAGCCCCTGGATTTCTCAGGCTCCAGACCAGGGGTCCTCAAACTTTTAAATCAGGGGGCTAGTTCACTGTCCCTCAAACTGTTGGAGGGGCAGACTATAGTTTAAAAAAAAACTATGAACAAATTCCTATGCACACTGCACATATCTTATTTTGAAGTGAAAAAACAAAACGGGAACAAAGACAATATTTAAAATGAAGAACAAGTAAAGTTAAATCAACAAACTTACCAGTATTTCAATGAGAACTATGGGCCTGCTGTGGGCTAATGAGATGGTCAATGTCCGGTTCCATATTTGTCACTGCTAGTCGTAACAAGTGATGCAAGTGTGCATCAGTTAGTCTAGACTGAGAGGAGGAGTCAAGAGACAGAGAGAAGGAGGGGAGTCGGAGAATGCGACGCACATTCTACACATGCGCACTGGGGGCTGGTCGAGTCGGCTGCTAGGCAGGACAGGCAGCGGTGGCAAAAACACCCCGTGGGCCAGATAAATGTCCTAGGCGGGCCGCATGTGGCGGGCGGGCCGTAGTTTGAGGACCCCTGCTCCAGACCAAAGGTAAGCTCCTCCCCTCTCCCCCTCCTTTCCCTCCTCTCTACCCCTCACCCCCTCTATTCCGCATCCTCTACACGCCCCCCCCCCAGCCCACATGCGCAGATGTATAAATCCCAGAGCCCACATCTGTCAAGTATGTGCTGGGGCCTTTGTTATATAGGCTTTGTTGGCTTCACAGCTTTTTTTTCTGCCACCGTGTAGGTCCTCAGAAAAGTTAACACTAAGCCTGAAAAATATAGTCCCCTCACATGTAAAATTACATGTAAAAACTAAGAAAAAAAAGCAACATGTGAAATAGTATTGAAAACCCTTCTCAAAACTGCATGTAAGCAATGGCATTCGTTTAGAATGTTTAAAAATACCACTGAATTTGTGAATTATGGACCGATAGAAATAATACTTTGAAATTGCATTAAAATCATTCGTCTCTCTTTTTTTTTTGGGTTGGAGTCAGTCACCCAGGCTAGAGTGCAGCGGCATGATAACGGCTATCCCAGCCTTGACCTCCTGAGCTCAGGCGAGTCTTCTGCCTCAGCCTTCCAAGTTGTTGGGACTACAGGTGTGTGCCATCACACCCGGCTAATTTT
>NW_007252195.1:159415-164963 GCF_000164805.1 Carlito syrichta | reverse complement strand
TCGACCTGCTGGGCTCCGGCGATCCTTCTGTCTCAGCCTTCCGAGTAGCCGGAATTACAGTCATGCACTACCACGCCTGGCTGATTTTTTGATTTATTGTAGAGATGAGGTCTCGCTTCCCATTGCAGAGATGAGGTCTTACCATGTTGCCCGGGGTGGTCTCAAGCTCCTGGGCTCAGGCAATCCTCTGCCTCAGTCTCCCAAAGTGCTGGGATTACAGCAGAGCCTGCTGCCTCTCTTGTTTGATAAACAAAGTAAGGCTGAGAGAGTAAATGACTAGAGTCTCACAGTTGATTAGCAAAAGGGTGGAGTTTGTCACAAAGTGGACTATATGAATTGGAACTTGCATGCCGCTGTTTATAGCACTCGTGCACATATTCTGTTTTGAAGAGGTGAGGAATGCTTTCCTGTTAGTCATCTTGAGCTTTAACTGTCAATTATCAATGAGAAAAATCTGGATATAAGTTTGAACTAGTCCCTCTCATCCCAGCCCTAACAAATCTGCACAGTATTCTCAGCTGCATTAAAAAAAAAATCTTTAAAGGTCAAGCAAATGATAATCTTAAAGAAATGGAGTTACTCCAATTTTACTACAGCAGAAAATACAAGTTGTATTCATTAGCTCATATTGTTTATACAGCTTACAGTATCCGTATCAGATGTCTCTGCAATGTGAGTGCTAGATATGGATCTTTTTTTAAAGTAAGAATCTCACTGTTGCCCAGGCTGGAGTGCAGTGGCATGCTCACAGTTATCGCAGCCTTGACCTGGGCTCAGGTGATCTTCCACCGCAGCCTTCCATGTAGCTGGGACTACAGGCGCACGTCACCACGCCCAGCTGATATTTTGCTTTATTGTAGAGACGGGTCTCGCCAAGTTGCCCAGACTGGTCTCAAACCCCTGGAATCAGGCAATCCTCTTGCCCCTGCCTCCCAAAGTGCTAGGATTATAGGTGTGAGTCACCATACCGGGCCTACATGTCAGATTTTGGAGCATAGATATGGTTATAACCAAATAATAATCAATAAAGTAGAAATTTGTAATTATTTGGTTCATTTGAATCCTTAGGTAGCTTATTTGCGTAACTTAAGATTCCAAACCCCAGGGTTTCTCATGTTGCTCATTCTATTTCTTAGCATAAGTAAACAATGGATGCTTAATCAGTGCTTAATGATTATGGTGATGACTAACATTTTGTAGCATGGACCACTCCATCAGATCTTTTCACACATGAAGGACTGATCATTTTAAAAGCTTCACTGAATATTGAGTAGTCTCAGTCTGAGTAAAAATGCTGGGAGACCCCTGTAAGCATTGTATCTATATCAATCATTATTTTATTTTTAGTGTTTTATTTGGAGCCCTACGAAGAGGATAGGAACATTTTGTGCCTTTTTAGGAGATGTGAACATGCAATAATTTTTCTTTTTGAAAATACTAAAGCTGGACACAGTGGCTCACATCTATAATCCCAGCACTTTGGAAGGTGGAGGCAAGAGGACTGCCTGAGCCCATGGGTTTGAGACCTGCCTGAGCAACTTGGCGAGACCTTCTCTCCAATAAATCAAAAAATTAGCTGGGTGTGGTATTGCACGTCTGTAGTTCCAGCTACTTGGAAGGCTGAGGCAGAAGGATCAACTGAGCCTAGCAGGTTGAGGCTGCGGTGACAATGAGCCATGCCACTGCACTCCAGCCTCAGCGACAGAGTGAGGCTCTGACTTAAAAAAAAAAAATTCTTAGCAAAATATTAATAGAAGACAAATTTGCTAACCTAATACTTGGTATCAACTAGAAACAAACAGCATGTTAAGTGGTGAAATTTCAGAAGCATGCCTTTTAAAGTTAAAAATAAGACAATACTGAATACTGTCACTCTTATTTTACATTGTTCTCAATATCCTTGACAATCCGGATTTTAAAAATGTGGTACATATACACAATGGAATATCACGCAGCCATAAAGAAGACTCAAAAACAAAAAACAAAACTTCCTTTTGATGGGGGCACATCATTAAGGTGATTGGGTGGTGATCATGAAGGGGCAGGTAAGCACAGGTGCTAATGCCAGGTGATGGATGGCAGGCAGATGGATGGGTTAGATATGTTGCTGGGATCTGTTTGGGTATGTAGGTCATGAAGGGCTGATCACAATAGATTAGGTTAGCTTGCTCTTTTATGGCTACAAGACAAACACTTGGAATAGAAAAGCCAATTAAAGAAAACAAGCTGGGGAGGGGGTTGTAAAATAATTGTCAATCACTGGCTCCTAGAAACCTGCCCTTGGCTAGTGATGAGAGGGTAAGCTAGAAAATGTGCTAAGGAAGCGTGACAGAGCTAGACAGTGCTAAAATGGCTTAATAGCTAAGGTTACTTCATTAAATTATTCCATTTTAGCATTTCATTCCTTCACTTAATTTCTCAAAAAAGAATAGATTCCCAATCCCAGACTAGGAGAAAAGCCTAGGACTAAGATGTTATCTTCTAAGGGAAATGAGAAATACGCTTTGTTTTCAACTTCAGTTCCACAAAGTTATTGGAACTTTTCTTCATATATTCTTCTCCCTCTCCCTCTCTCTTTCCCTCCTCCTCCTCCTCCTCCTCCACTTCCTCCACCACCACCTCCTCCTCTTCCTCTTCCTCCTCTACCTCCTCTACCTCCTCCTCCTTCTTTTATGTAGATATGAGGTAAGGTCTCGCTATGTTGTCACCCAGGCTGATCTCAAACTCTGGGCTCAAGCAGTCTACCTGCCTTGACCTCCCAAAGTGCTGGGATTACAGGCATGAACCACTGAGCCTGGCAATATTCTTTAAGTTACTATTTCATTTATTCTCTGTAGAGCTAATTGGAGGAGATCATGGGAAAGAGAGTAAGTTCATTTAAATTCTAAATTCAAGATGAATGACCAGCTTTCAGGAATCATGACCCTATAGATAGGAGGTATTAACAATGAATTCATTTTTGAAAATTATTTTAAGCTATGTTGAAAATATAAATTACTGACTGAACACATGGCTTATACCTATAATTCCAGCATTTTGGGAGGCCAAAGCGAGAGGATTGCCTGAGCCCAGGAGTGTGAGAACAGCCTGGGCAAATGCCACTGCAACCCAGCCTGGACTACAGAGCAAGACTTCAACTCAAAAAACAAACAAACAAAACAAAACAAAACAAAAAGGAAATTAAAAAAAAGAAAGAAAGAAAAAGGAAAAGAAAACAAATTACCCAAGCACTTGCCAAGGAGACAATAATTATGTAATAATTATCCTATAATTCAGACAAAATCTCCCTCCCACGAGACAGCAGCACTGGGGCTACTCACAATTGTGGTCCTTCCTTCTTTTGACTTTAAGGTAAACCTATTTTTAAAATGTTTATTTCATAAGGACCTATTTTAAAATTAGTATATTTAGGAGCCGGGTTCGGTGGCTCAGCCTATAATCCCAGCACTTTGGGAGGCCGAGGTGAGTGGATTGCCTGAGTCTGCAGTTTTGAGACCAGCCCAGGCAACTTGGTGAGACCTCATTTCTACAATAAATAAAAAACAAATAGCTGGGTTTGGTGATATGCGCCTGTAGTTCTGACTACTTGGTAGGCTGAGGTGGAAGGATTGCCAGAACCCAGCAAGTGAGCATGCCACTGCACTCCAGCCTGGGTGACAAGAGTGAGACTCCAACTCAAAAAAAAAAAAAGTGAACAAAAGATATGAATAGACACTTCTCAAAAGAAGACATACAAGCAGCCAACAGATACATGAAAATATACTCAGCCTCACTAATCATCAAAGAAACACAAATCAAAACCACACTGAAATACCACCTAACTCCAGTTGGGATGGTCACCATCAATAACTCAAAAAGCAACACATGCTGGCGAGGATGCAGAGGAAAGGGAATGTTTCTGCACTGTTGGTGGGAGTGTAAACTAGTACCACCTCTGTGGAAAACAGTGTGGTGACTCCTAAAAGATCTAAAAATTTGAGTTCCTTATAGATCCTAGATGTTAGCTACGGGGGGCCAGCCCCTGCAGAGAGATTTAGAGGGTCCCTGGAAGGTGGGGCAGCATTGGTGATTATTCTGGAGAAATAAAGAGAAAGTGGGGAGAAAGAAAGAGACTGGATTCTGTCTAGTGCAGAAGCCGATTTAATGGGGCAAACTGTAAGCCTTTTATCCTAAAGTTTCACAGGCAAGATCACAAGATTTTCATGTGAAAACAAAGCCAGGTGGATGAGGGGCGTCCCCCCACCCACCAGGTGTTTCCTCAAGCATGAGGAAGGACAATCCCAATATTATTTCACTGTTCCTCATGCTTGGTTAATGTTCCTCACAAACAATACAACAATTCTAATATCATAATATTCTAATAATCAATAACTTCTAAAACTTATGCATTCCCAACACCTAATGACTAACTTAAATCCTAATACCTCTTTATTCTGTGCTAATTTTACCTGTACTATAAAAAACTCTTAATTATAGCTTAAACCAGTTCCTAAAGAATGTGGCCCAGTCCAAAGTTTACACTGGGCCGTTTCCAGGAACAATTGATTATAATCCTATATATCTATCTTAACTTCTATAAAAGTTTCTAATTCCTAATTCTAATATATAAAGCTGATCATCAGCAATAAAGTTTCTAAAATAAAACCCAAATACAAACTGTAAATTGTACTAAAGCCAAAACTGCAATAGTAGAAAAATGGGAACAATGAAATTTCTAAAGTTAGCTGTATTCTATTAAACCTCAAAATATGTTTGATCATGCTTAAACTAACATAATTCACTAATGTCGTGTAACCTATTCTAGAATACTTTCTATGAATAAAATAAATTTAATTTCTATAATAAGTAGAAAAAACCTACACTAATTGTAGTTAAAAAACCAGTTTAAAAGAATGCAGCCCAGTCCAAAGTAGACGCTGGGCCCTTAGGAATGTGGCCCAGTCCAAAGTTCGTGCTGGGCCATTTCTGGTAACTCTAGATAATCATCTATATCATCTAAAGCTGAAAACAGCTCTCCAAATGTATATACTAATTCTACAAATATACTTTTAAATCTTATAAAGAAGCTGACCTGAGTTTGAACTGTAATTGATTGAAAGGCCAACCAGTCTGTGAGAAATGGGAACAATGGATCCCTAGAGTTAGCCATGCTGTCGTACTCTCCAAGTTTCAAGGTTAGGTCATCAAAGTCCCTGCTAGTGGGATGTGCCAAACAGTCCCTCAGGGAAGAGGGAACGGGCCATCAGCTCCTGAACTCAACCTGGTGGTCTCAGGGTCCACAGCCTGCCTGGATCCCTAACACTCAGGTGGGCCTCCATGGCCGGCTCCCAACAGGAGATAATGAAAAGGTGAGCACATTTATGTAATCAACAGACAGGTCAAGAAAAAATTAATGCAAAAATTAATTCAAATAAAAATGGGTCAGAATAGTGGTTAATGTTTGGAGCTGTTGTCTGAGATGGAACACACCTGCTGGGGTGATAAAATATTTCGAATCTAGGATTAGTTATTATGTTTTCCATATGTAAAATGTCATACATTAAAGTTT
>NW_007252195.1:138658-159395 GCF_000164805.1 Carlito syrichta | reverse complement strand
TCATAATATTCTAATAATCAATAACTTCTAAAACTTATGCATTCCCAATACCTAATGACTGACTTAAATCTTAATACCTTTCTATTCTGTGCTAATTTTACCTGTACTACAAAAAACTCTTAATTATAGCTCAAACCAGTTCCTAAAGAATGTGGCCCAGTCCAAAGATCAAGCAGTTTCCAAGAACAATTGATTATAATCTCTAAGCAAAATAGCTATTCTAAAATCCTATGTATCTATCTTAATTTCTATTAAAGTTTCTAATTCCTAATCCTAATATATAAAACTGATCGTCAGTAATAAAACTTCTAAAATAAAACCCAAATACAAACTGTAAATGTACTAAGGCCAAAACTGCAATTAATAGAAAGTGGGAACAATGAAATTTCTAATGTTAGCTGTATTCTCATAAAACCTTAAAGTATCATGTTTGATCATGCTTGAACTAACATAATTCCCTCACGTAGCATGACCTATTCTACAATACTTTCTATGAATAAAATAAATTCAGTTTCTATTATAAGTAGAAAAAACCTACACTAATTGTAACTAAAGAACCGGTTTAAAAGAATGCAGCCCAGTCCAAAGTTCGTGCTGGGCCATTTCTGGTAACTCTAGATAATCATCTATACTATCTAAAGCTGGAAACAGCTCTCTAAATGTATATACTAATTCTACAAATATACCTTTAAATCTTATAAAGAAGCTTGTATCATATATAAGGCTCCCAAATGTGACCTGAGTTTGAACTGTGTTAAGTTTAAAGCCGAAACCGCAGTCTGTGAGAAACGGGAACAATGGATCCCTAGAGTCAGCCATGTCTGTCATACTCTCAGAACTTCATGCTTAGATCATCAAAGTCCCTGCTAGGGGGTCATGCCAAACAACAAAGAAGGAAGGAGGGAATGGGCCTTCAGCTCCTGAATGCAACCTGGTGGTCCCAGGGTCCACAGCCCACCTGGATCCCTAACGCTCAGGCGGGCCTCCACGGCCGGCTCCCAACAGTTAGACCTTTGTCAGAAATACAGTTGGCAACTATTTTTCCCCATTCTGTGGGCTGTCTCCCTGCTCTCTTGATGGTTTACTTTGCAGAAGTTTTTGTTTGATGAGGTCCTGCTTGTCAATCTTATCTCTTATGGCATGGGCATTTGGATTTTGATCAAGAACTGGTTGCCTGTTTCAGTTTCCGTAAGGGTCTCCTCCATTTTCTAAGGTTCTTATAGTTTGAGGTTTTAGGCCTTTGATCCATTTAGAGTTGATTTTTTTGTATGGTGACAGGTAGGGGTCTTATTTGAATCTTCTGCTGTTTTCCCAGCACCATTTACTGAATAAGTTCTTGCCCCAGTGGTTGTTAGTGGAGGCTTTGTTGAAGATGAGTTGGTTAAGAAATTGAGGTTTGTTTCCAGAATCTCTATCCTGTTCCATTGGTCTATATGCTTGTTCTTGTACCAGTACCAGGTTGTTTTGATTATTGTAGCCTTACAGTAAAGTTTAAAGTCTAAAAGTGTGATATTCTCTCCCTACCCCCCTTTGTTTCTTTTGCCGAGAATTATTTTGGCTATTCGTGGTTGTTTAGGTTTCCATATGAATTTCTGTATTGTTGTTTCCAGGTCTGTGAAGAATGATGTTGGTAATTTAGTGGATCTTGCATTGAATCTGTAGATTGCCTTGGGTAGGATGGAAATCTTAACAATGTTGATTTTTCCAATCCAAGTGCATGGGATATTTTTCAATTTGTTTGTGTCATCTTTGATTTCTTTGAGCAGTGTTTTGTAGTGTTTGTTGTAAAGATCTTTCACTTCTCTGGTTAGGAAGATGTCGAGGTATTTCATTTTATTTGTTGCTATTGTGAATGAAGTGTGCTTTTTATTTGTTTCTCTGCCTGTTTGTTGCTGGTGTATAAGAATGCGACTGTCTTTTGCACATTGATTTTTATACCCTAAGACTTTGCCAAAGACCTTTATCAGTACAAGAAGGTTTTTGAAAGATTCTCTTGGATTTTCAAGCTATAGAATCATATAGTCAGCAAAGAGGGATAACTTGACTTCCTCTTTTTCTATTCGGATACCCCTGATTTTCTTTTCTTGTCTGATTGCTCTAGCTAGGACTTCCAACACTATGCTGAACAGGAGGGGCGAAAGTGGGCAGCCTTGTCTTGTTCCAGTTTTCAGGTGAAATGCTTTCAATTTCTGTCCGTTTAGCAATATGTTGGCTGTGGGCTTATCATAGATAGCTCTTGCTATTTTGAGGTATGTTCCCTCTATGCCTAGGTGTTCAAGGGTTGTATTAAGAAGGGATGCTGGATTTTATTGAAAGTTTTTTCTGAATCTAATGATATACCACTGCGGGATGAAGGAGGAATTATTAAATTTTAAGGAGCAGTTCCCTTCTATTTAGCAGAGAGAAAGTGTGCTTATGTATCTCTCAGAGAACTGTCACCGAGAATACTAGTTTTAGAGTGAACTTTTTTACTTGGACATCCACCTGCATTTCATTATGGGATTATGTTATGCATAGAGATTAGATAACTGCAAGAAAATGTTTAAGAACTTTTGTGATCACTCAATGCCAAGAGAGAATGTCAAGTGAAGCATCTGTGAGACATGCTTTCTTTCCCTCTTTTTTCTTCTTTCTGAGTTGGGGATCTCACTCTGTCAGCCAGGCTGGAGTGCAGTGGTATAGTCATGGCTCACTGCAGCTTCAACCTTCTGAGCTCAGATGATCCTTCCACCTCAGCCTCCCAAGTAACCAGGACTACAGTCATGCACCATCATGTCCAACTAATTTTTTAAAACTTTTTTTGTAGAGATGAGGTCTCACTATGTTGCCCAGGCTGGTCTCGAACTCTTGGGTTCAAACAATCCACCTGCCTCAGTTTCCCAAAGTGCTGGGGTAACAGGCATGGGTCACTGTGCCCAGCAGAAACATACCTTCTCTAATCCTGTAGCATGTCTTCCGTACCTCCGTGGCATACATCTCACTATATGAATGTTTAAATCATTTATTTGTATCACAGTTACAGGAAAAGACTAGATTTATCTTTGTGTCTATATCGTCTAGTAGAGGGCTTGACCTCAAAGGATACTCTTTTAACATTGATTGAATTCCAGTTAAGTTTACACAAAATGTGTTCTATTTTAAAAGTAGTATTATCCAAAAAAAAGTCTTCTTTGGAACACATTTTCTGATGTAACCATCTATGGTTTCTTTCTTGCCTTGGTCACCAAAATCTCCAAGTTAAATGTAATATTCACAATATGCATATTTTGATATTTGCCTGAGGAACAGAAAGGGAGGTAAACAACATGTTTACACAGCTCTTAAGGTAGAGAAAAGGGAAGATAACCAGGCAGAAAACTTAATTAAGAGTTTTGCCATCACAGCTCTGAGGTTAACGTCTCTAGACCATAGTGGTCCAGGGTGGATTAGGCTGAGTGAGACTATAAGGAGATAAAGTGCTATCAGACCTTCATGTCCAGTGGAGTCAAGTGAATGGACCTGGAGCCAAAGGCCTAATACTGTCCTGCCTCTGCCACTTACAAGTTGCATGATCACTTAGCAAAATTAAGATAAATTAAATTGGGCACAATGGTTCACGCTTGCAATTCTAGCACTTTGGGAGGTGGAGCTGAGATAATTGCCTTATGCCAGTGTTCAAGACCAGCCTGGGCAACTTGGCGAGACCTTGTCTCTGCAATAGATCAAAAAATTAGCCAGGTGTGGGGGTGTGTGCCTGTAGTTCCAGCTACTTGGGAGGTTGAGGCGGAAGGATCACCTGAGCCCCGCAGATCAAGGCTGAGGTGGCTATGAGTGTGCCACTGCACTTCAGACTGGACAACAAAGTGAGATTTTGACTCAAAAAAATAAATAAAAAAGAGAGAAATTAAGTGTCTCATTAATGGGAACAATAATAGTTGCTCATTGTTTTGGTGAAGAGAAGAGTTAATTTTTTTGAGTTATTTCATGTAGTATAGTGTCTCATTTTTACTATGCATATGAAAAGTAGTTGTGGTAGGCAGAAAAACGACTCCCCAAAGATGTTCACATCCTGATCCCCAGAACCTGTGACTATGTTAGGTTACATGGCAAAGGAAAATTAAGGCTGCAGATCACCTGACTCTAGAAAGTGAGAATATCCTGGAGTATCGAGGTAGGTCCAATTTGATGGTTAATTTTATGTGTCAACTTGGCTGGAATATGATGTCCAGATGTTTAGTCAAACATTATTCTGGATGCTCCTGTGAGGGTGTTTTGGGATGAGGTTTACATTTGCACTGGTGGAATTTGAATAAAGTAAATCAATCTCCATCATGTGTGGGCTGCAACCAGTCAGTTGAAGGTCCAAATAAAGTGAAAAGCTCGACTTCTCCCCAGCAAGAGGGATATGTCTAGCAGACTGCTTTCAGGCTCGGTTTGTAATATCAGCTCTTCTGGGTTTTCCAGCAGACTGACTGCAGACTTGAACTGCAACTATTTTTGATTCTACATACTGTTGGCCGCCTCCATGAGATTATAGACTCCCTAAGCCTCCACAGTTGCATAAGCCAGTTCCTTAACATAAATCTCTTCCTCTGTATATGCCCATCCTGTTTCTCTGGGTAATGTTGACTGGTATAGATGTTGGTACCAATATGGCTCTAGAGGAACATGATTCCAAGGATAAACTTTTTGAGTTAGTTTTAGGTTTCTGGAATTGACTCTATAACCTGCTTAAACACACTAAGGATGCTGTTTCCAGTAGTAAGGGGCAAATAGGTCATGGCATGATGTGGCAATAGAGATAGGCAACGGTGACACTAGCATTCATTTGATTCATGTCATCATTTGAGTGGATGTCATACTTTTTTCACACCCCCTGCGTATTACACCTTTGAACATCTTTGTCAAAATAGCAAGTGTAATGAGGTTGTTTGGTTGCTCCTAATGTCCCTGAAGAAAATGAAGAAATGAGAAGATGAGTTCAGGTATTTAAATTTCCAGCTCAAGAGTGGCATCAATGAAAGCTGCTATGTCTGCAATAAGAACTTTACCTCCTATAAACACAAAGATGAACTTGCTGAAAACCAAATCCAAAATCTCATCCTGCAAGTGACTAACTTACAATGCAAATTGAATTCCAGGCTTGCAGGTGTTGCCTACTGTCTACTGTTAAAGTGATTGGGAAGGAATGTGATCCTGAAAGTCGGAATGGGTCTTTCTTTATCAAAAAGAGCTTGATAAAGATGATAAGCAATTCATGGTACTTTGGGGCTTTTTGTTGTTTTGTTTTTTGTTGTTTTGTTTTTGAGTCAGGGTCTCAGTCTGCTGCCCAGGCTGGAGTGCAGTGGCATGATCACGGTTCACTGCAGCCTCCACCTCCTGGGATCAGGCAATCCTCCCAACCTTTCAAATAGCTGGGACTACAGGTGTGTGCCACCATGCCTGGCTAATTTTTTTTTTTTTTTTGAGAGACAAACTTTTGCTACATTGCCCAGGCTGGTCTCGAACTCCTGGGCTCAGGAGTCCTCCTGAGGTTTGCTAGTGGTAAACTTCTTTCTCCCTGGTTTATAGTTCACTCCTCTATGAACCAGTTTCCTTTTCCTTAAATCACAAATATAATAACAGGCTTGGTTAATGCCATCATCTATTTGGTCCTTTAGACAAAACTTATCATAATAAAAATTTCTATTTATTCATAAACAACACGTGTACAATCGTGTTCAGGCCTTCCTTCAGATGTTTCTCAACCCTCATCAATTCTTCAGCATTTTGTCCACAATAAGGATATACACAGAGAGTCTGTACTTCAGGAAAGATATTTTAGGTTTCCTTCTTAAAACCCTTCCCTCTTTATAACTAGTTGAAATTTTAGAAGGGCATAGATTATGGCCTTCTATATGTGAATTATATGATGTCTCCTGTCAACTTCCATGTAGACCACTTTTCAACTAAGCTGTTGTTTTACATCCCTGTCAAATCTATCACAAAGATATTTTGCAGACACAGTTTTCACTTCTATCTGCTCTGCTTATAAAATCAAATAGTCTATATCCCCATGTTCTTGGAAGTGGGTACAGGGAACACCATCAGAGGCCAAAAACTAAGGTTTATTACTCTACAAGTTTGGATTGTGTCTTATAAGATGGTTTAAAAGAAAATATTTCTAAGAACACTGGTTCCCTCCTCCACCAATAAATATTGAACAAGAGGCTACTGAAAATGCATGAAAATTTACATTCAAGGTATTTGGCCAGTTGCTGTGGCTCACACCTATAATCCCAGCACTTTGGGAGGTTGAGGTGAGAGGATTGCCTAAGCTCATGGGTTTGAGACCAGCCTTGGCAACTTGGTGAGACCTCATCTCTACAATAAATCAAAAAATTAGCCAGGTGTGGTGGCACACCTCTGTAGTTCCGGCTACTTGGAAGGCAGTAGGATCACCTGAACTCAGCACTGTAGTGCTGTGAATGTGCCACTGCACTCCAGCCTGGGCAACAGAGTGAGACTCCAACTCATAAATACATACATACATACATACAAGGTGTCCCAAAGTCTTAGTGAAGTTCTAAGCTTTCGTAAACTCAGAAGTATACATACAACAAACTTACAACTCTCATTTTGCAAACATTAAAATGAAAAAAAAATGTTTTAAAGGTTTGTTATTTATATTGCCTTCATACATGTTTTTGAGTTTAAAAACAGATTTTAGACTGGGTTCAGTGGCTCAACCTGTACCCCGGCACTTTGGGAGGCCAGGAAGAGTGGATTGCCTGAGCCAGCGGGTTAAAGACCAGCCCAGGCAATTTGGTGAGTCATCATCTCTACAATAAATAAAAAATAACTGGGCATAGTAATGGCTCCTGTAGTTCTGGCTACTTGGAAGGCTGAGGTGGAAGATTCGCCAGAGCCCAGCAGGTTGCTGCTGGAGGGGTAGCCCTGAGCTTGCCACTGCACTCCAGCCTGGGCGACAGAGTGAGACTCCAACTCAAAAAAGTAAAAATAAAAATAAACAAATAAATAAATTTTAAAGTTTTTGTCACACTCATTAGGTGGACATTAGCAGGTGGCCACCCCACCACCAACCCAGTGCTCAGGTGAGATAGAAATATGCTGTGTGAGATAGAAGCATGCTGATGGGGAGAAATGTAAGATGGCGACCGAGCCGCTGGGAGTGTGAGTCACTGAAAGGGCAAGTGTCCATAGAGAGAGTCTGTCTGCATGGGGGCGCACAGGTTGGTGAGCTAAAGTTCATCTGAGGGGATACTCGAGATCAAGCACCCAGGGCTCCCCTCAGGAAGTGGCTGCAACCCACCACTGCCATGAGATCAGAGCCCCCAACATGCAGGATTATCTGCTATTCTCAGGGGTCTCTCAGGAGGCAGCAGAGGTCAGCTGCTCCTCAGCGCCTGGCACCTGGCTCACACACCACCCAGTGTGCTGGGCACTGGTAGCAGGAATCTGGAGAAGGCGCATGGAGGAAAACTGGAGCTGAGCCCCTCTGGTGAGGAGAGGCCGACTGCTGCCATTTTCTCTGTCCCTGACTGGACAGAGACCTGCATTGGCACACCCAGCTCTGTTCACCCTCCGACCTGAGACCCAGAGGCGATCTATGTGCCACTCTAGGATTGACCATTGCTGGCTTAGAGAGGAAACTCCAGGAGTGGACACAGAGAGACAGACGCCCCACTCCCGTGCTGGACCAAGCACAGACACGTCTGATCTGAGTGGGAGACTT
Source organism: Carlito syrichta (assembly GCF_000164805.1). Taxonomy (NCBI): domain Eukaryota; kingdom Metazoa; phylum Chordata; class Mammalia; order Primates; family Tarsiidae; genus Carlito; species Carlito syrichta. The sequence goes on along the minus strand of NW_007252195.1, from coordinate 151,681 downwards.
GGCATCGGCGGCAGCAGTGGACGAGTTGGGTGAGTCTAGATCTGATTCACTCCCCCTCCCCCAGCAGTCTGGGGCGTCTGACCCATGCTGAGAGCCACCCCATCATTCTGCACCCAGAACGGAGGGGAAGAGCTGGAGGCCGGAGCCTGCTCCCAACCCCGGTGGCAGCCAGAAACCTGCCAGTAAAAAAAAAAAAAAAAAAAAGCCAGGCACAGTGGCTCATACTTGTATTCCCAGGACTTTGGGAAATGAGGCAAGAGGATTTCCTGAACCCACAGGTTCGAGACCAGCCTGGGCAACATGGCAAGACCTCATCTCTACAATAAATCAGAAAGTTAGCCAGGTGTGGTGGCTCACGCCTTTGGTTTCAGCTACTTGGAAGGCTGAGACAGAAGGATCACCTGAGCCCAGCAGGTGGAGGCTGTGGTGGCCATGAGCATACCACTGCACTCCAGCCTGGGTGACAGAGTGAGACTCCTACTCAAAAAACGGAACAAACTGACAAACTAACAAAAAAGATACTGAAGTTCCAGAAACAGCCACAGAGGGAAATTTTGTGTTGTTTTGTTGTTATGTTCTTGTATTTGTTTGGCTTTTGATTTTTTTTTTAGTTTTTTAAATTTTTCTGTTTGCATATGGGTAGTTTTGAGGGTGAGTGCATCACCGGGTTTTTTTTTTTTGGTTGTATGTTTGTTTGTTTTTATCTGTTAGTTTGTATGTTTGTCTGTTCTTCCTCTTCTTTTCTCTTCATCTTCTTTTTGTCTCCTTTCTTCCCTTTTCTGTTCTTTTCCTTTTCCTTATCTCATTTTGGTTTTAGGGGGCATACATATGCTCCCACTGCATTGGCAGATTTTAAGGTGGTGGTAAGTGGCTTCAAGGGGGCCCACACACCAATCAGCAGATGCTGTGATCTGCAGATAATTCCTGAATCATAGCTCCCCCCATTACACCTTAATAAAATCTCGAAACTGCAAAAGACAGCACGGCCTCCCACCCCCCCATCTGTCTTCAAAACTGAACCAATCCAGAGGATCTACACAAGGAAGAAAAGGAGCTTGAGCAAACTAAAGTGAAAACTATCCTCCCTGTCACTGAGCAGCAGAATTAAAGAAGGGGGAAAAGAGGGAGGAAAACTCATTACAAATGAAGAAGAACCATCAGAGGATCACAGGTCCCATCCAGACTCCTGGGAAGATAGCACCTGAGAATACAGACTTCAGAACTCAAACAATGAAGAACCCCTAGAATGACTGGTCTCAAACCACAAACCCAGCTATCAAGAGATTATAGACAGAATGATTAGAAATGAGGAGAGATAAGAGGAAAGAATGATGGAGTTGATAACTGAGATGACAGCAATAAAGAATACAGTAAACAAAATAAATAACAAACTGACAAGCTTGGAAAGCAGAATTAACCAAGCAGAAGAAAGAATCTCAGAGCTTACAGATCAAAATATGGAACTAACCCAAAATGTTAAAAATATAGAAAAGAAGCTTTAAAAGATGGAACAAAGCCTCCAAGAGATGTGAGACTATGTCAAGAGGCCGAACCTATACTTAATTGGCATTCCTGAGGCAGAGAGAGAGAGAGAAAAAGACCATCCTGTAACAAACATTCCATGAAATTATCCAAGAAAACTTTCGTCATCTTATCAGGCAAATGACCACTCAAACACAAGCGATTCAGAGAACCCCTGCAAGACATCAAATAAGAAGACCAACTCCTAGACACATAGTAATTCACTTACACAAAGTAAGTATAAAAGAAAAAATCCTAAAGGCAGTGAGAGAAAAAGGTCAGACTACATTTTGGGGTAGACCAATTAGCTAGCAGTGGACTAATCTATAGAAACACTACAGGCTAGAAGAGACTGGAGTCCAATCTTCAAAGTTCTTAAAGGTAAACAATTCCAACCAAGAATTTCCTCCCCAGCTAGCTAAGGTTCATCAGCGCTGGAGAATTCAAATCCTTCCCAGACATTCAGTTCCTAAGTGTTTATGCTGCCTCCAGACCAGCTTTACAAGAAATGCTTAAGAAAGTATTATGCACAGGCTGGGCGCAGAGTCTCAAGCCTGTACTCCCAGCACTTTGGGACGCCAAGGCGAGAGGATTGTCTAAGCTCAGGGGCTCAAGACCAGCCTGGGCAACTTGGTGAGACCTTGTCTCTACAGTAAATCAAAAAAATTAGCAGGGTGTGGTGATGTGAGCTTGTAGTTCTTGGAAGGCTGGGGCTGAAGGATCACTTGAGCCCAGCAGGTCAAAGCTGCAGTGGCCATGAGTGTGCCACTGCACTCCAGCTTGAGTGACAGAGTGAGACTCCAACTCAAAAGAAAGAAAGAAAAGAAAGAAAGAAAGAAAGAAAGAAAGAAAGAAAGAAAGAAAGAAAGAAAGAAAGAAAGAAAGAATTAAGCACAGGAGAAAGAAAAAAAAGAATGACCATGCTCTTCCTAAGAATGCAAGAAAAAGCTTAAGCACACACACATATACTAACCCAAAAGTCAAAAGAAAACCAACAAACAATAATCACCACAACAAACTCTATAAGAACCTCACAACAGGGATAAACTCTCACATCTCAATAATTAGTCTGAGCATGAATGGACTCAATGTACCACTGAAAAGACATAGGTTGGAAAACTGGATAAAAGCATGACACAACAATATGCTGTCTCAGGAGACTCATCTCACCAGAATGGGCACTCACAGACTCAAAGTTAGAGGATGGAAAACAAATTTTCAGGTAAATGGAACACGAAAGAAAGCAGGAGTTGCAATCTTAATGTCAGACAAAATATCCTTTAAGCTATCAAAAATTTAAAAAGATATGGAAGGACATTACATAATGATAAAAGGTTCAATCCATCAACAAGAAATATCCATCCTAAACATATATGCACCCAACATAGGAGCATCAACTTTTGTAAAGCAGCTTCTAGGTAAACTAAAAAAAGATATTGACACTAACATTGTCATAGCGGGAAACTTAAATACCCCACTAATAATCCTAGTCAGATCATCAATAAAAAAATCAACCTGGAGATCTGGAACCTCAACTTGACACTTGACCAAATGGACTTAATAGATACCTACAGAACACTCCACCCAACAACCACAGAATATACATTCTACTCATCACCACATGGGATGTACTCCGAGATTGACCACATCCTTGGCCATAAATCAAGCATAAACAAATTCCATAAGATCGAAATACTGCCATGCACCTTCTTTGACCACGGTGGAATAATAATAAATATCAATACCAACAAAGCTCCCCCAAAACTTGTGATGACTTTTAAATTATGCTAATTCAGATATTAGACTTTAATTTTAAGACTTATTTCTGCATAGTTTTGTTCCTTTTCTATGGATTTGCCACTTTATGGGGACCACATTTTCCTCCCTGGGAAAATTCAGTAGAACAGTGTTTCTTTCATTTCATAATGAATGTACAATTAAGATTTAATTAGAAGCACACTAGTAAAGGAACAGAAAGCTACTCTGAACCTGTAAATGAAATGTTATACTTAAAAATTGCTCACGTGTTCCAACCCACACTCCTTAAAAAGCTTCCATATGTAAACTTAATTTGAGATGGAGCTTTCTAAAATAATATGATTGCTTGTTACACTGAACCTCTTCCTTGTCACGTGCCCACCAAAAGAGCTCATATTATCTAAAGAAGACTCACAGATGCTTCAAGGAAGAAAATGGGAATTTTCAGTACGTTTGCTTTACAAAACATTCTGCACAGGCATTTAAGGATGAGGAGAAGACCTTACTCTCCTTAATTCATTGTCCTGCCTACCTCTCTTCATTTTTAATAGCCTCACAAAGAAGCACATTTGGGAAATCATTTGTCCATCATGTAGGAGTTGATTTTGAATAAGTATGTAGCTTTCTATTTAAATGATGCTTTGAAAAACTAATACTTACAAGAATTTAGGTCTTCATTATTGCTTCTAATCACATTAACTTTTTTTTTCAAAATCAGATAAATCATTTCCAAAACTGAAGTAAAGGGTACATTTAAAGGTGGTTTGAAATTGTGAGCCTCTCATTTAAATTGGGATTAATTACTCTTCTGAAAGGTGGATTCGAGTAGCAATTTAGTGTAGAGCTGTGAGCCCTGGTGAAGTTACAGAGAAGAGTTCAAGGCTGAAAACAATGTATTGATATCCCCTGACTTGGTTCCAAAGTGGATTTGAGGCAATTATATGTATAACTGCCTAGGGCTTGAAAGGTTTCCAATAGCCTGGACTATAAGCAGAGAACTCATACATTAGAGATCTTTCCTATGCATTTTGTTCTTTATATCTGGGTCTAGAGGGTCTAATCATGGAATGAAACAGAGAAGTGACAAATTGCTTGTGGCCATTATGGGAACCAGAAATTATAGGAAATCCTGAATATCCTAAGTCTTGACATTCACAGGGTGACCCAGAACTTACATTTCTGGAAACACTTATTATCCACAGGTCTCCATCATCAAGACAATATATTACCCTAATCAACACAGCTTCTAATAATGGGGTGGTTGATATTTTAAGAGGAAAGTGAAAGGATCTTCCAAAGGTAATTATTTTAGAGAGATGGCTAATTATCTAATGTTTAAAGCTCTCCAGGAAAGATGCCTTTAGTAACCTTGAGTCTTAAAATGTATCTTTCTACAGTCTCTAGAATACAACCTGAATAATGGTGGTCACATATAATTTCTCCCAGGATGGCATTAAATCACATTTCTCCCAAGATGGCATTCATTCACCCAGAATTTATAACCAAGGATGTGTGTGTGTGTGTGTGTGTGTGTGTGTGTGTGTGTGTATAATATAAATATATAATATATATATTTATATTTATATTTATATTTATCTGTGTGTGTATACACACACACATACATATACATATATACATATGAGAGAGAGAGAGACAGAAAGTTAACCAAAGCTCAAGATCAACATGGAATAACAGACCTGTTGTCCTGAGTTCATCTCATTTCATTCGAAAGCAGAAAAATCTGATGTTTTAGGTAGCCCATCCCAGGCTTGTACCAGGCAAATTTATATATTATTTCCTTTAGACTTTATAACTATTGGAAATAGTTTATGGGCTTTTAATTCTTCCCTATGAGCCCTAAACGTCCAGGAACCTCAGGCTGAAACCCACCGATTTCAAGATACAAACAACCGAGTCATCGCTTGCACATCATGGTCATTTCAGGCACTATGATAATTGAGTTGAAACGCTGCAAAGCTGATCTGGATAATTAACATATACCAGAGGTGGCAAAGAAATGCATACACATTTTAAGAGATGTTATATATGTATTATTTTCTGAAGTTGAATTGAATTATGGTAGCAATGTGTAGTATGATGTTTGCTCAAAAGATGGCATTAGCCGGGCTCGGTGGCTCAGCCTGTAATCCCGCGCCTTTGGGAGGCTGAGGTGAGTGGATTGCCTGAGCCCGCTGGTTTGAGACCCACCTGGGCAGCGAGACCTCATCTCTACAATAAATAAAAAATCAGCTGGGCATGGTAGCGCATGCCTGTAATTCCAGCTACTTGGAAGGCTGAGGCGGAAGGATCGCCGGAGCCCAGCAGGTCTGGGCAACAGAGTGAGACTCCAACTCAAAAAAAAAAAAAAGATGGCATTAATCTTTTGTTATTGGCATATATTGAGCATTACAATTTTAATACAGTTTTTTCCTTTCTTAAAATGTGTGTATACTTTTTGGCACCCTCTGTATTTGCATCTGAAGATGAATCAAAATTCAAGAGTAAGTTTGCCACAATCAATTAAATCTCTTTGTGTAAGAATGGCCCAAGTATGAGCTATATTCTAAGAAGTCAAACAAATGGTATGAATTGAAGGGGTCCACAAAAGTCCATTTGCCTCAAAATTCCTCCCTTTACAAATTTCAGTTAATACCATCTGCCTCCTTTTCCCCAGTATAGTCTCCAAAAGGGCAATGTTAAAGGTCAATTTTCCATGAAGAAGGAAGAGAGGGCCTAGCAGTGGACACCTGATAGATCTGGCACCCAGTTTCCATTTTCTGAAAACTTCTCCCTTGCACCCTCCTCATGGTCACAGGTCGGCCTCCAAGCAGCCATGGTCATACATGGTGACCCCTGACCTCTCCTGGCTACAGTGTGGGCTGACCAGACTCCTTGGAACATTTGGAATTGGGAGTAAGAGATCAGGTCTTTGTCTAGGTTTAAATCTTTAAAGCAGGGAATATGAAAAATGGAATCGATGTAACCATATTTTCTACCACAAAGACTGGGGAAAATTATAGAGACACATGGATTAGAACAAGGACAGCCCGAGTAACTGGTGCATAGTTCCTGTCCCATCCTGAGACATGACCTTGGCTTCAACCTTGTATTTCCCAGTTACCTTAAGGTGGTTTCTGTTTTTGTTTTTCTTTTCTTTCTTTCAGTTGGAGTCTCACTCTGTCACCCAGGCTGGAGTGCAGTGGCACGCTCATGGCCACCGCAGCCTCTACCTGCTGGGTTCAGGCGATCCTTCTGCCTCAGCTTTCCAAGTAGCTGCAACCACAGGCACGCGCCACCAATGCCTGGCTAAGTTTTTTTCTTTAAGAGATGAGGTCTTGCCAAGTTTCCCAGGCTTGTCTTGAATCCCTGGGTTCAGGCAATTCTCTCGCCTCCGTCTTCCAAAGTGCTGGGATTACAGGCATGAGCCACCGCATCTGGCTTGTTTTCTGTTTCTTAAAACTAAAAAAGATCCAACAGATAGGCTTTTTTTTTTTTTTTGAGTTGGAGTCTCACTCTGTCACCCAGGCTGGAGTGTAGTGGCATGATCATGGCTACCTCAGCCTCCTCCTGCTGGTTTCAGGTGATCCTCCTGCCTCAGCCTTCCAAGTAGCTGGAACCACAGGCATGCACCACTACACCCAGGTAATTTTTTTGATTTATTGTAGAGATGAAGTCTCACCAATTTGTTTAGTCTGGTCTCGAACCCCAGGGCTCAGGCAATCCTCTCGCCTCCACCTCCCAAAGTGCTACCTCCTTACAGGCGTAAGCCACCACAGCCAGCTAGATAGGCTCTCAACAGAAGTGTAATGGTTAGTCCCAGAGTCACACTATTGTCTCTGCCAGATCAGCCAGTAGTTATCCTCAGATACACAGGGAATCCAGTCTCTGAAAACCTAGGAAGACAAACAGGGTATCCATGGAGCGTTCAAATGAGATCTTGGCTTACATCTGACTGATCCAAGATGTCTATGTATATGTAAATGTATACATATTTCTTTGCTGAAAAACCAAGTCATGAGTTTAAAAAGTTGTCACAGTCTTTAAAATGTTAGCAGACAAATAAAAGGGATCTGATAGGCAACCATTTCCCCTGTGGTATCCAGAGCAGCAAAATAGTTTTTCTGGTGGGTAATTTCTTTATTTTGAGGGAAAGAAAAAAAATGACCTGTCAATAGTTTTATCACTCAAATACAAAAAGCACAGTTCTTCATTCTTCATAAAGAGGTGGGGTGGGTGTAGCTGGAAAGATCTGGAGAATTAAAATATCAATCAGAACAGCAGAGATGAGATGACTTTATTTGAATAGAGCAATTGGGCACAATTAGAATTGAAAAGAAAAGAAAATGGCTTATAAAAGAAGCAAACTTTTTTTTTCTGGGTTGGAGTCTCACTCCATTGCCCAGACTGGAGTGCAGTGGCATGCTCACAGCCACCCCACCATCGACCTGCTGGGCTCAGGCAATCCTTCCATCTCAGCCTTCCAAGTAGCCAGAACTAAAGGTGCTCACTACTGCGCTCAGTTAATTTTTTTTTATTTATTGTAGAGATAAGGTCTCACCATGTTGCCCAGGCTGGTCTTGAACCCCTGGACTCAGGCAATCCTCTCGCCTTGGCCTCCCCAAGTGCTAGGATTACTGGTGTGAGCCATCATGCCTGGCTGATCTTATTCTTATAATATTGGGCTATCGTGTATATCATCCTGAATGTAATCCTCTCTAACAATCAGAGTTAGATTCATTCACATTATACCTTGCTAGCATCTAGTTCGTGGACCCCATACAAATTGTGCTGGTTGTCCCAGGAATGTCCTTTATGTCAGGCACAGCTCCTCAGTCTTTTCTTGACTCTTGTAGCCATAATACTTTTGAAGATTGCAGTCTGGATATTTTGTGGATGGAAACTGCATTCGGTCTGATGCTTCCTCCTGACTGGAATCAGGTGGGAGTGGAACAGAACTGATGCCATGTTCTTCTAATTGCATCTATCAGGACCCACAAGTTTTCTGTGTCCCATTACGATGACGTTCATGTTGATCATTTGATTAGCATGAGGCTGAACAGAATTCTCCACTGTAAATTTACTCTTTTTTTCATTTGTAATTAGTAAGTATTTTCGTGGGGGAAATCTCTGAAAATATGTAAATATCTTATTCCTTATTAATCAATTTATGCACACATTTAAACATATCACCATGGGTTCATGGTGTTCTGTTTTATTCTATGAGTTATAATCTGTTAACCATCATTATTTAGTTTGATGCTTAAATGGCCTCAGATTGAATGCCTCTTCAAGCTAGCTTCTGTATATCTGACATATTGTCATCATTTTTTGAGCACTTCCTTGCTTTCTGGTCCAAGGTGAGCCAGACTCAACTTTTGCTTTGTCTGTCCCATTGGTGGAAAGAGCCATTTCTCCAATGATTCTTAGTTCCTTTTAGTGGAGAATGATATTTAGAAGCCAAGATCTGGGCACCATATTTGCTCTTCATTATTGGTGAACAGAGCCAGGGGAAATACAAAAATACATATATACCGAATCACAACTATGTATATACATACCATATATACACATATATGTGGTATGTGTATAAATGTACACATATATTATATATGTATATAATATATATATAAAATACTGGGGCTGCCAAAAATTCACACTTTTTTTTTTTTTTAGTTGGAGTCTCACTCTGTCACCCAGGCTAGAGTACAGTGGCACATTCATGGCCAATGCAGCCTCAGCCTGCTGAGCTCAGGCGATCCTTCGGCCTTAGCAGCTGCAGTGGCCAGGTCGCAGCTGCAGTGGCCAGGAGTGGCCACTGCACTCCAGTCTGGGTGACAGAGTGAGACTCCAACTCAAAAAAACAAACAAACAAAAAACAAAAACAACAACAACAAATAAAAGCAATACAAAATTTAAAAACAATACAGTTTAACTATTAGCATTTATATTGCATTAGGTATTATAAATAATTTAGAAATTATTTAAAGTAGGCTGGGCTCGGTGACTCAACCTGTAATCCCAGCACTCTGGGAGGCTGAGGTGAGTGGATTGCCTGAGCCCGTGGGTTTGAGACCAGCCTGGACAACTTGGCAAGACCACATCTGCAAGTAGTTGAAACCACAGGTATTTCCAAGTAGTTGAAACCACAGGCATTTGCCACCATGCCCAGCTTATTTTTAATTAATTGTAGAGACCAGTTCGTACCAAGTTGCCTAGGCTGGTCTCGAACACCTGGGCTCAGGCAGTCTTCTCGCCTCAGCCTCCCAAAGTGCTGGGATTGCAAGCATGAGCCACCACACCTGGCTACACACATTTTAAGAGATGTTATCTATGTATTTTCAAGCGTGTCTGAATGCTAATGATAACCACTTTGAGTACCCTTTGTATTTGGAAAAGTCAAAAGTGAATTGTATTTATCTTTTGTTATTGGTATATATTGAGTATTACAAGTTTAATACACTTTTTTCCTTTCTTAAAATGTGTATACATTTTTTTTGGCACCCTGAGTATATATACATAGACTGGACATGGTGGCTCATGCCTGTAATCCCAGCACTTTGGGAGGTTGAGGTAAGAGGATTGCTTGAGACCAGGAGTTCTAGATCAGCCTGGGCAACATAGCATGACCTCATCTCTACAAAAAAATAAAAAAATAAGCCTGGCATGGTGCTGTGTACCTACAGTCCCAGTTACCTGGGAGACTAAGGCAGAAGGATCATCTGAGCCCAAGAGGTAGAGACTGTGGTGACCCGTGAGCATGCCACTGTACTCCAGCCTGAGCAACAGAGTGAGACTTTGACTAAAAAAATAAAATAAAATAGCCGGGCTCAGTGGCTCAGCCTGTAATCCCGCTTTGGGAGGCCGAGGTGAGTGGACTGCCTGAGCCCGCGGGTTCGAGACCCATCTAGGCAAATTGGCGAGACCTCATCTCTACAATAAATCAAAAAAATTAGCCAGGCATGGTAGCACGCACCTGTAGTTCCAGCTACTTGGAAGGCTGAGGCGGAAGGATCATCGGAGCTCAGCAGGTCGCAGCTGCAGTGGCCGGGAGTGGCCACTGCACTCCAGTCTGGGCGACAGAGTGAGACTCCAACTCAAAAAAACAAACAAACAAAAAACAACAACAACAACAACAAATAAAATAAAAACAATACAGTTTAACTATTAGCATTTATATTGCATTAGGTATTATAAATAATTTAGAGATTATTTAAAGTAGGCTGGGCTCGGTGACTCAACCTGTAATCCCAGCACTCTGGGAGGCTGAGGCGAGTGGATTGCCTGAGCCCGTGTGTTTGAGACCAGCCTGGACAACTTGGCAAGACCACATCTCCACAATAAATCAAAAATGAGCCGGGCATGGTAGTGCACGCCTGTAGTTCCGGCTACTTGGAAGGCTGAGGCAGAAGCATCATTGGAGCCCAGCAGGTCGACGCTGGGGTGGCTGTGAGTGTGCCATTGCACCCTAGCCTGGGCGACAAAGTGAGAATCTAACTCAATAAAATAAAATAAAATATATAGGAGGATGTGTGTAGGTTATATGCATAGGCATTTTGCACATTTTATGTAAGAGACTTGAACATCTGCAGATGTTTCTGTGGGGGTTCCTGAAACCAGTCCCCTGGGAATATTGAGGGATGCCTATATATTTTAAGCCATGGGTTTATGTTGATAGTTCTAATTGTAATCCAACATGACAGAGTTCATTTCTGTCTTTTCATATTCCTAACTCTCTAACAGTGAGAAACCAGATTCTCATCATCCTTGATATACTTCCTTATTCGATGGCCCTCTTTGAACATAGGCAGCCTCCAGGCACTACTGTCCTGCCCTCTGCATGTAAACCCTTCTGTATGCAAATTCACTGAGGATCCAACACCCTGCGTCTGGCTGATGCTGTCTCCATGAACACCCTCTTCTCCTTCCCCGTGCTCTGTTACCTCTCTCTGGGCCTCTGACACCCCAACCTCACCAAACATAGATTCCTATCTCACTCAACTTGACCTCTAGAACTGAATTGTTCCAGGAAGGGAAAAGAAAGGAAGCAAAGGGGGAAAGAGTCCATCATTTTTCTTTCTTTCTTTTTTTTTTTTGAGTTGTTGTGTCACTCTGCCTCCCAGGCTGGAGTGCTGTGGCATACTCATGGCTACCGTAACTTCTACCTGCTGGGCTCAGGCGATCTTGCCTCAACCTTGTAAGTAGCTGGGACTACAGATGTGCACCACCACATCCAACTAATTTTTTGATTTATCGTAGAGACAAGGTCTCACCTATTTCAGCCCAGGCTGGCTTCAAACCATGGGCTCGTGTAATCCTCTTGCCTTCACCTCCCAAAGTGCTGGGATTACAGGCGTGAACCACCGTGCCTGGCAATAATTTCTTTAACAAGCCTTTTTAAGCCATCCTTTGATTACAAACAAGCAAATAATTGTGTCTATACAAGATTAGTATATGTTTAAGAAACTCCTGGAAGTGAACTTGCTGGGTCAGAGTACCTGCATTTGCAATGTTGTTGGCTCTGCTGCATTATTCTCCATCAAAGTGTGACAATTTTCACATCCACTGGCAACATATGATGGTGCCAGAAAGAACTTAAAAGAATGACGATTCCAATACATAGAAAACCTAAACGCTACATAATGACATTTGCGAAAATAAGACAACTTATATTCTCTTTTAGGAATACATTTATTGTTTCACAAATCAAGTTTCCTACTATTTAGCATCTTGGTAACAAAAATGAAACAAAACTTATATTACAAGTTTAGAGACACAAAATAATAACCAAACAGAAGGGGTTTAAAAAGTAATTATAAGAATCCTCAAGCTGGGCATGGTGGTGTGTGTGTGCAATCCCAGCTACTCCAGAGGCTAAGATGGTAAGATCGCTTCAACCAAGAGTTCAGGCCTAGCCTGGGCAACATAGCAAGACTCCATTTCAAAAACAAACAAAAAGTTTATGAAGAAGCCTCCGAAACATAAATTAGGACCCTAAGCTAAATAAGATGTGGTACAGTAACTCTTCAAATTACAAAGGCAGAAATGATTACCCTAAAACCAGGATGACACAAAACAGCCCATATACTTGTTAGTCAGATACTTGTCAGAAAATTATTTTTCAGGTTATGAACTTAAATTATTTTTGCTGTCCAGCAATGTATCAGGACATTTGCTAGAGTCCCTTATAATTGCCTTGGGCATGTCAGAAACAGGATGGGAGTCTGAAGTTGAGCAGTTTGGCCAGGATGTCCCAGGTTTTAGCACTGAATCCACTGCATCCCAGGCACCCCTTCAGTTTCGAGCAAACCTGCACGTTGACCACCCTAGGACCCCCTGCATCTGGGACAGTCCCAACTGGCCAGACGTGGTTACTTGCATTAAAATTAAGTCAATTATTTATTTAGAGACAGAGTTACTCTGTTATTCAGGCTGGAGTGCAGTGGTGCCATTAAAGTTCAATGCAGCCTCCAACTCCTGGGATCAAGTGAGCCTCCTGAGTACTGGAACTACAGACGCAGACCACCACGCCTGGATGATGTATTTATTTATCGCAGAGATGAGGTCTCACCAACTTGCCCAGGCTGGTCTCGAACCCCCGGACTCAGGCGTCCCTAATGCCTCGGGCTCCCAAAGTGCTGGGATGACAAGCGTGAGCCACCTCTCCCGGCCTGCTTCAGGACATCTTGGTGCGCATGTGCAGCAGGTGGAATGGCTTTCTTGGGGGTCCTGCTCCCCCAGCCCCGT
>NW_007252195.1:132004-138074 GCF_000164805.1 Carlito syrichta | reverse complement strand
CCCGTGATGGAGCTGGACCCTACCGTCGCGCCGCGGAGGCCATCGCTGCCGCCGTGGCGCCGGCTGCTACTGCTGCTGTTGCTGTGGTCGGGGCCGGCCCTGGGCGAGCGCCCTATCGGCAGCAGCCTGCGCGGGGCGCTCCGCGACCTCCCGTCGGAGCAGCAGTTGCTGGAGGTGGAAGACCTCTCCTTGACCCTGCTGCAGGGCGGAGGGCTGGGGCCGCTGTTGCTGCCCCCGGACCTGCCGGACCTCGACCCCGAGTGCCGGGAGCTGCTGCTGGACTTCGCCAACAGCAGCACGGAGCTGACGGGGTGCCTGGTGCGCAGCGCCCGGCCGGTGCGCCTCTGCCAGGCCTGCTACCCGCTCTTCCAGCAGGTCGCCGGCAGGATGGACAACATCAGCCGGGCCGTGGGGGTGGGTGAAGACGCACGTCCCGGGCCCGTGGCGTGGGAGGGTGGGGACGCGGGGACGTGTCGTGGCGGTCAGCTCTGGGGCCTCCGTGTGCCCAGCCGTGCGACAGAGGGGTCGCACTGGCTCTGCGGAGTTTGGGGCATCAGACAAAAGGGTGGCACTAGGGAACTTGGGGTCTGCATCTTTGCGTCTGTGCGTGCGGTTGGACCTCTCGGCGCACATGTGCGGATGGGGTGATGGTTTTCTTGGGGGTCCTGCTCCCCTCGCCCCGTCTTCCCCTTCCTCCTCCTCCCGCCGTTCCGCCCCGGCTACTTGTCCTGTCCGCCTGGAGTCCCCGGGATGGACCCTCTTCTGAAACTACAAGTGGAATGGAGGAGCAGGCCGTGGTGAGGAGTTTGAGCTCTGTGGCTAGAAAGGTTGAGGTCCATCTGTTTCTTGCATGTGGCCTTGGATTCATGATCAGAGACTGTTTCCTCCTCTCTAAAATGGAAAAAAGAAGTTGCCCGATGTGGCTGTTAAAAGAGACCCTGGCTGGGAGCTCATCTTAGTGATTTGGGCAGTCTGGGCTTAGAAGGCCAGGAGTCAGTTCCCCGCTGTTTATGGGGGCGGGGGGTGCGCGCTGGGCAAGCCATGGGATCCTCTGTGCCTGTTTTTGCATCTGTAAAATGGAGGTAAAAAGAGACCTGGGAAAACTGGCACATAATAAAAGCTCTCAGCAAGCAGGAGCTGAAATGTTGGGATGTGGCAAGTCTGCCCTTCATTCTTGGTACCTCCAAGAATGAGAGCTTTTCAGGTCATGTGGTGTGTGCTATGAAGGACTTAACAAAGAAGAAGGCACAGTCCTGCTTTTAAGTGCATTGTAGGGTTTAGAGTAGGAAAGGATTAGTGTCAGGACTGGTGGGAGTCACGAGGTGTGGGCCGGATGTGCTGGGGAAAGGGAAAACATGAGAAATGATGTTGGGGTCCAGAGTGGGAGAGTTCCTCTTGTATTGGGGGGACAGTGAGTCATCTCCCGAAAGCATGACTGGGGTTATTTCATAAATCACAGTTGATTTGACGGAATAGAAATAGCCACATCCCGCTTCCAATCGGCCTGATGTTACTTAACACAAATTGTTATTTTATGTAAATTGGGGATTGATTTGCATTAAATTCTATGATCAATCTTTCTGCAAGTAACTAGTTTTCAAGGTAGTTTAAATAAATCTGGACTTACATGCAGTACTTTCTAGGCATACTTCCATTAGGTTTGCACAGGAGACACAGATATAGATATGTCATAGTAAGATATATATGTGTATATGTATAGTAAGATATCTCTGTATCTTACTGTGACTTTCACATAAAGTACTCAAGTCTTGTGCCTGTCAGCTACAGCAGGATATGATATGGCATCATATTCAGTTAAGGCGAGTTGTTTTTCAGGTGTCATTTACTCCAAAGAGCAATTGCTATTGTCTGCAGGATGACCATGAATTACAAAGCAATGCTTGGCTCATTTGAGGTAGCAAATGCTTTCCTCATTTGTGCAGGTTCTGTGGAATTAAAAAGAGTTGAAAATGATGAACTCCAACTCTAGTGTATAGTATTATGGGCATCACTCTGTGTATGTATTTCCACAGGAATTTTCCACAGCCCAGGGGAGGTCTCCCACTGTAGGAGTTGCAAAACTTCCTTCCTCTCCCTCAGATCAACCTGGGCACCCTGGTTTGAAAGGAAGAGGGTGATGAGGTGTGGAAGGCAGGAAGAGCCTCTCCCAATTTGCATTTCCTCTCCTACTCATTCTGGATCTTGGTCTCTGTTTTCTTCCTTTCCCCAGCAGACCTGTATGTGGTGCATTAGCTCAAAAGCATGATTTATTTTTTATTTTTTTCAGTCTAGAAAATATAGTTTATTTAAAAAGTAAATTAGAGCGAAATAGAAAGAGGGGATTCACCTTCCCAAGGCAGGAGGGGGGCCAAAGCCAGGAAACATGGTGGTGGCCATGACTCAAAGGGCACACGGCCATACCAGAGTCTAGTAAGGCAGTGGCGGCCGGCTGCTTGTGGTTGAGTCCTTTTAATCCTTCTCTTTGACGTGGGAAGGTCACTTAGGTGACTGAGTGGTAGTCTGCTGCGCGTCATCACAAAGGGGCAGGTAAACACAGGTACTGACATCAGATGATGGACAGCAGGCAGATGCGTGATTTAGTCACATGATTGCTGCCATGGTGGTGAGGTCTGTGTCAAGAAGGTCAAGAAGGGCTGATTAGTTTAAGTAGGATCTTATGGGTGAAGGCAAATACTTGAAATAGAAAAGCTAATTAGTAACAAGCTGGGGAGGGGGTTCTAAAGCAAGTATCAATGACTACCTGATAGAAAAACTTGTCCTTAGTTAGTGATTAGAGGGTAAGTTAAATGAACTGCTAGAAAAACATGAGATTTAGACAATATTAAAATGGCTGCTCATTGGGTATATTAAATCCGTGTTATGCCCTTTCATTTCCCCCTCTTGTTATTTTAAAAATTCTTATTTGTACCTGGGAACAGAGATGAGGGTCAGGTCTTCTGTAGCTGCTTCCTGCTGAACAGGGGTCGTAGAGCTGTCCCTACCTGCCTAGAGTAAGAGGAGAGGATGAGAGGACAGAAGCCATGGAGTTGCTAAGTATCACATGATTTCTAGAGTTCCAAGGAACTTTATGGACATAAAAGGCTTTCATGAGCTAGTTGGAGAATTGACCCATCGTGTGTATTAATGAATGTATGGGAAAATGTGTCCCGAATTTCTTATGAGTAAATTTGAAGAAATCAGTTGTCTTTTGGGGAGGTTTATTTCTCCAGAGTAATGAATTTTCTTTGACTCAGACTCAATCTTTTGTTTAAATCAGTGAAATGTGCAGGCACCTACTGTTCTTAAGTATTGGACTGGCCAAAGGATATAGAAGGAAAAGGAGGGTGAGGTCCAGACTTCAAGCTGTCAGTACAGTGGGGGAAATAAACCTATATCAAGAAAAAGGAAACATCGCCTGCATGCATGTCATACATTGTACAGCAGTAACTTAGAGCAAAGGGGTGACAAGGATGTCAAGTTTACAGGAGGGAGAAGAGCCAGGCTACTGACCAGAGAAAACCCACAGGCTGAATCTTGACATTTTCTTGCCATCTTTAGGGTAACTGGACATGGGTTGATTGAGCTCAGAGTAAATGAGCATCACTAGGAGAAAGAAGAAACTGAGGTAGAAGCTAGTAAGCAGTTGATGTGGTACAAACGAATTCGTGTAACTGTAACAGAGTTCTCTGATGAGAATCCTGTGTTGTTGTCACTTCTGCTTAGAATTCCTGGGACAAGGACCAGATAGTTTTATTATCTCAAAGTGAAGAACACCTGAAACCTGAATGGTAGAACCCATGGATTCCTTCTTCCTTAGAGTCATACTTTTTCCTTTGTTTTCAACTAATAGGGACATGGTTTCATCGAGCTGTTTAGCATCAGAGTGGTTTTGAGGATGCTTTAGCACTCTCAAATTCTGAATTGGCAAGCTCTGTCCTATTTTACTTGCTTTGTTTAATATTTAGTTAGACATATCTATGTCTATATACAGAGGGGGCTGGAAAATGTATGCACATTGTAAGAAAGGAAAAAGATATACCAGTAGCAAAAGTTGAATACAAGTCACGTTTGATTTCTGCATTACAAGAGGCACTCAAAGTGGTTATCAGCAGCATCCAGACACTTCAGAAAGGACTTCAAAAAGTAATATGTAGATAACATCTCTTTAAAAATGTGTATACATTTTTTGGCAACCCTGATGGATACATATATACATACATATGTGTGAAGATGCTACTCGTTCGGGTTATGTATCTACTGAGTATTCAGTATACTTTTAATGTAGATTAATAAATAACAAATTCTTAGGAATATGACATATGCTCATTGTAGAAAATTTAGACAAGATAAAAGAAGCAAAGGTGAAAATAAAATCCCCATGTTTCTGTTACCCAGGGGCAGCCACTGCTCTGTTGTAGTGAGTTGCTTTCTAGAATTTTTTCTGTGCATAAAAAGTGAGAAATATGACCCACAATGTGGACCTACGTAGTTGAGATTGGACTATATAAAAGCAAATATAGGGCTGGGCATGATGGCTCACACCTATAATCCCAGCACTTTGGGGTGGAGGTGAGAGGGTTACATGAGCTCAAGAGTTCAAGACCAGCCTGGGCAACATAGTGAGACCTTGTCTCTACAAAAAAATTTAAAAATTAGCTGGGTGTGATGGTGTGTGCTTATAGTCCCATCTACTCGGGAGGCTGAGGCAGAAGGATCATCTAAGCCCAGGAGGTCAAGGCTGCGGTAAACCATAAATGCACTGCTGCACTCCCACCTGGGTGACACTGAGACCCTAACTCAAAAAAAAAGAAAGCAGATATTTAAGAAGCATAGATTTTCTTCCCTTGCAGGTGATGCTGCTACCAATAAATGTTAGCTGCTAATTGTATTATTACCATTGTAATTATTAATGCCATCATTATCTGATTATATCAAACAACATATTAAAAGGTTTATAATAAATATTTAAATTATTTTTATAAGGTTTTTGCCTCAAGTTGTTTGGAAAGTCTAAAAATACTCAATTTATATTTTTCTATCTTCTTTGTCTTACAGAATTCTTCAGAGGGCCAGAGTTGTGCCAGAAGTCTTTTAATGGCAGATAGAATGCAGATAGTTGTGATTCTCTCTGAGTTTTTCAATACCACATGGCAGGAGGCAAATTGTGCAAGTAAGTCAATTTCATTTTGCAGTTGTGTTTCAGTAGTGTAGATGTCACTTTTTATTTCAGTGAATTTTAGAACCTTTGAAGCTGGATAATACTGTTTATTACAACATGGTTTATTGGTGATAACTTTGGGCAAATATTGAAAGGCAGAAAAGTATATCAGTTAATATGAGCTTTGGAGTCAGACGGACATGAGTTTGATACTAAGCTCTGCCATTTACTAGTCTTCACTTACAAACTGTCATATTTGGGGGAAGTCACTTTGCCTCTTAGAACTTTGGTTTTCTCATCTGTAAATTGGTGGCAATGGTAGCACCTATCATATATGATTGCTCTGAGAATAAAATGAAATAAATTGTATAAAACATGTAGCTCAATGTGTGACACATCTTTGACATTCAAGAAATGTGAACTATTTAGTATAATAATAATTATGATGTTTATCATGATCTGTCAGGTGGTATTGTGGGGGTGGAGTAGTAACATCCATTCTAGTTTTGTAGGTTTGTGTGTGATTATGTAATAAAATGAGATATATATTTAGATATTCTTTGGAAAAAATAAAATCACTTTTCCAATTCAGATGCATTTTGAATACCAACTATGTGCTAGGCAGTTGTTATTGTCCAAGTCTTATAATTTAGTGAGAGAGAAAGATATATTTACATATATAACCCAGGTGAGTTATATACACGCTTTCTAAGGTTATAGAGTTCTTTTTTTTTTTTCCTTTGAGTTGGAGTCTCACTTCGTTGCCCAGGCGGGAGTGCTGTTGCATGCTCACGGCCACCCCTGTATCAGCCAGCTGGGTTCCAGTGATCCTTCTGCTGCAGCCTTCCAAGTAGCTGAAGCTACAGGTGCACACTACCGTGCTTTCTATTTTTTTTTTTTTTTTTTTTTTTT
>NW_007252195.1:124678-131764 GCF_000164805.1 Carlito syrichta | reverse complement strand
ACCTCAGCCTCCCAAAGGCGTGGGATTACAGGCTGAGCCACCGAGCCTGACTAATTTTTTATTTATTGTAGAGATGAGGTCTTGCCAAGTTGCCTGGGCTGGTCTCAAATCTGCAGGCTCAGGCAATCCACTCACCTCAGCCTCCCAAAGTGCTGGGATTACAGGCTGAGCCACTGAGCCTGGCCTAACGTTATAGAGTTATTGAGGGAAGTAGAAAATAAATCTAATGGGAGAATTTGAAAAGCCTTCCTGGACCAGCTGCCTTTTGAATGTAGGCTTTCACAGTGAGCATGATTGCCATAAGGAGAGACGAGAGGACACTGCAGCTGGAGAGGCATCATTGGAATAGACACAGAGGCATAAAGGGCAGTAGGTGTTCAGGGTCCTGGAAGCCCAGCAAAAAAAAAAGTTGGCCAGTAAAGGCAGAGCAATTGACTATTGGGCCAACATTTCTCATGCTGTTTAGAAACACTAGCATATTATTAAGGAAGAGTTGTACAACAGAAGTTAATAATGCATAGGCTATAAGTTGCATGCGGCTCCCAGCAGCATGATGGAAACTCATGCTGTCCTGCTTTGTTCCACCCAAAGCGTGAGTCATCCCTCATTCAGTGTATCCACACTGTCCACCCTGCCCTCTCCACTGGCCGCTCGGGAGCTGTCCTGGTTATCAGGTCAACTGTCAAGGCATTGCAGGGCTTGTGTTCAAGTCACCCTTAATTCTTTCCTAATAATAGCTCAAATTAGTTATTGTTGTTAATCTCTTACTGTGTCTAATTTATAAATTAAGCTTTAGCATGTGTATGTATGTATAGGAAAGAAACAGTGTATCTAGGGTTTGGTATTGTATGCAGTTGTAAGCATCCATTGGGAGTCTTGGAGCATGTCCCCATAATAAGGGAGACATACTGGGATTTACAGTGTACCTGGAATAATAAAGGCAGTGAGAAGGTTTTAAAATGTTTTTTGTGTTTTAGTTGAGGGTCTCACTCTGTTATCCAGGCTGGAGTGCAGTAGCATGATCACAGTTCACCACAGCCTCGACCTTCTGGGCTCAGGCAATCCTTCTGCCTCAGCCTCCTGAGTGGCTGGGACTGCAGGTATATGCCACCATGCCCAGCTAATTTTTTTTATTTTTTATAGAGATGAAGTCTCACTATGTTGCTCATGCTGGTCTTGAACTTCTGGGCTTAAGCAATCCTTCCTCTTTGGCTTTCCAAGAACTGGGATTAGTGGTATGAGCCACTGTGCATGGCCAAAAAAAGGGGGGGCGGGGTTTAAACATCATTTAACCTAGCACATGCTAAGCTTTTTTTCTTTTTTTTTTTAACTACAAAAACCCTTTTTCCATGGAGCCTCACTAAAAGAGAAAAGGAGAAACCAGTAAAGAATTTACTGTAATAGTTTAGGCCAAAGGAAAGAAAATGTGAAGTAGGTCAGGGCCTTAGAAATAGAAGGAAAATAGGATAGATTAAAAATCAGTGTACCTGCAAGTCATTATGTAGCATATCTTTTCTAAAGACTTGTCTTTGCTTAGTTCATATGAAGAAAAACTGTAAGTGTGAACAAGAGCCCCTGCCAAGTTTTTTCTTTGTCACTGCAGTATATCTTTTAATTTTGTCTCTAGTAATTCAGATTTTTGGTAATTTAAACAGAGGCTTGGCTGACACCTTTTTGTATACCCTTGACTTTTTGGAGTAAGGTTTTCTTGTGTAAGTATGATTGAAGAGAGTTTGCTTAACATATACAGACCTGTTTTTAAGTATTCTTAAGCTTTTTTCAAAAATTCATTAATATAGAAAAATATGTTAATTACAAATAATTTAAAATCAGTTAAGAATAAGTGGAAATGTATTGGGGTTAACGTCTTTTGACTGATGTGACTTAATTCATATGTTTAAGAGAGAGATAGAGCATCTTTTCTTTAAAAGATTTTTTGTAATGAGCATTTCATTCATTCAAAGCATACAGCTTTTTTTCCCAGTAAATTAAAAAGTAAAGAAAAATTGTACTGCATATTTACTCAATATGGCAGATATAAAAAGTTTTAGAACAAATGTTTAGGGAAACTTCATTCTTCTGTGAGACATCTTATCTTGAAAATATTCCTTACATTGAACTTCTTTTGAAGAACAAATAAAATGAAAGCAATTAGACATGAGTTATTCAAAAGACTCTTACTTCCTAGTGAAAGTTAATTGGGAAGAAGTGAGCTTCAGAGGGGGGTGATATCTTTTGTCTTAAACATACATATATACTTTGAGGAAAGGGAGTTGGATTGGTAGGTGGGCGGAACAGGAAGGAAAACTTAGTTTTTACTATATTTTACATTCTTATCTTTCGGGTTTTATGCCATATGTATCTTGTATCTATTCAGAAATATATAGAAACTTAAAAAATTTAACAGAATGCTCAAATCTGTAATGAGTATTTAAATGTACATGGTGAGTGAGATTAGCTGTTTGCTTTTCCAGGATTACACATTTAAAAACTGTCTTTCATTCATTATTTCATTCTTATTTAAAATTTCATCATAATTTATTGTCTATTTTTTTTTTATTTTGGAGACAAAGTCTTGCTATATTGCACAAGCTAGTGTGCAGTGTCATAATCATAGCTCACTGCTGCCTCAACCTCCCAGGTTCAAGCAATCCTCCTGCCTCAGCCTCCCAAGTAGCTGGGACTACTGGCATGTGCTGCCATGTCTGACTAATTTTAAAAAATTTTTTTTGTAAAGATAGGGTCTAGCTATATTGACCAGGTTGGTCTCAAACTCCTGATCTCAAGTGATCTTCCCTTCTCAGCTTCCCAAGGCACTGGGATTACAGGCACTCTAGCCTGAGCAACAGAGTGAGAGTCTATCTCTAAAAGTCAATAAAATAAATTTTTTAAAAATAAAAAAGCCCACTGATTTATTTAAAAAAAAAATTTTTTTTTTGTTTGAGTTGGAGTCTCACTCGGTCGCCCAGACTGGAGTGCAGTGGCCGCTCCCGGCCACCGCAGCCTCTACCCGCTGGGCTCCGGCGATCCTTCCGCCTCAGCCTTCTGAGTAGCTGGAATTACAGGCATGCGCTACCACGCCTGGCTGATTTTTTGATTTATTGTAGAGATGAGTTCTCAGTGCCCAGGCGAGTCTCGAGCCGGCGGACTCAGGCAATCCACTCACCTCAGCCTCCGAAAGTCGCGGGATTACAGGCTGAGCCACCGAGCCCGGTGCTGTTCAGGTGTCCTCACACAGGGGGAGAAACAGAGGGCAGATGAGAATGAGTGCTGTGTCCTCACAGGGCATAAGGCCAGAAAGTCCCACAAGGACCAAGCCCTGCACATGGGCCTTGATCCCATCTATGCTGGGAGCCCTTGTGGCTTGATCATCTCCTGAAGGCCTTACTTCCTGATGCTGTCACATTGGCTGTTAAGTCTCAACACATGAATTTTGGAGGACACATTCAGTTCATAGCAGAGGCTATCCAAATTTTTGTAAAATAATATTCTTTGAAAATATAAAATATGGCCAGATGTGGTGGCTTACACCTAAATCCCTGCACTTTGGGAGGCTGAGGTGAACGGATTGCCTGAGCGCACGGATTCGAGACCTGCCTGGGCAACTTGGTGAGACCTCATCTCTACAATAAATTAAAAAATTAGCCAGACGTGGTGGCGTGTTACCTGTAGTTCCAGCTACTTGGAAGGCTGAGGCAGAAGGATTGCCGGAGCCCAGCAGGTCAAGGCTATGGTGACTGTAAGCATGCCACTGCACTCCAGCCTGGGTGACAGAGTGAGACTCCAACTCAAAAAAACAAAGCAAAACAAAAAAGATAAAATATTACTAGAAAGAATATTATTAGATTAATACTCTGCCAAAATCCATCTTTCCATTCTACTCGATTTAGCTTGAAATAAGCTTTGCAGTTGTTAGTTGATGAGGAAATGAGTGAGAACACAGTAGATAAAAGACTGCCATTCATAAACCCCTCCCATCCCTTCTACCTTTAGAATTCCTATGTCTTTGAGCAAGATGAGTCTTGGTAGGAAGTGGATTGATGGAAAATCAAAAGAAGTGTTAAGAGTTTATTTAACTCTTTCTACTGATTGTACATATAGCATAAAAACTAGTTCTTCCTTGTGGAGAATGATGGCTAAAAAATAAGCAAAGGATATTAAATATTTCTTAGAATTTCGCCCAGGCACAGTGACTCACCCCTGTAATCCCAGCACTTTGGGAGGCCAAGGAGGAGGAATGGGACACTGACTCAAAAACAAAAAGATTTCTTAGACTTTTAAATCTGTTATCAGAAGTGTATTTTGGCATAGGGATAGCCTTGCTATTGAACACTTGAACACTTCTTATGCATGTAACAGTTAAATAAATAACAGAATTACCAGATTTGGTGAGACCATGAACTGTTTTAGTGTTTTGTCTTTAGCAAGCAGTATTCATTATGATGCATTACTGTAATAGGGGGAGCTCCCAAATTATCAGTTCATATATTTGGTCTTACTGATGAACATTTCTTGATGAGCAACCTATATCTACAGTGATCTGGGTGGAAATTATGAGCATAATGATGATATTGACCCATTGTGTGATCCTCATATATATTCTGATTCATCAAAGGAAAATTGGCTTTCAGTTGATACATACAACGTGTGTCTTGGTGCTCTGAAAATCAGCAATAAAGGCCAGGCTTGGTGGCTCAGCCTATAATCCCAGTACTTTGGGAGGCCGAGGTGAATGGATTGCCTGAGCCCGCGGGTTCGAGACCCACCTGGGCAACTTGGCAAGACCTCATCTCTACAATAAATCAAAACTTAGCCAGGCGTGGGTGGCACGCACCTGTAGTTCCAGCTACTTAGAAGACTGAGACGGAAGGATCGCCAGAGCCCAACAGGTCGAGGCTGCGGTAGCCGGGAGCGGCCACTGCACTCCAGTCTGAGTGACAGAGTGAGACTCCAACTCAAATAAATAAATAAATAAATAAATAAAAATCAGCAATAAAACTTGATTAATCAGAAGGTCAATTAACCAAAACCTCTCTCATATTTTTTCTAGATGGAAAGAGCTAAGCATTAGATTCATATTATTTGTATTTTAAAATGTATTACTTTTCTTCTTTTTTTCTTTTTTTGAGTCAGTGTCTCAGTCTGTCATCCAGGCTGGAGTGCAGCAGCATGACCATGGCTCACTGCAGCCTTGACCTCCTGGGTTGAGACGATGACAGCTCAGCCTCCTAAGTAGCTGGGACCACAGGAGTTCGCCACCATGCCGGGTTGAATTTTTTTTTTTTTAAGAGACAGGGTCTCACTATGTTGCCTAAGGCTGATCTAGAATTCCTGGACTCATGCAGTCCTCCTGCCTTAACCTCCCAAAGTGCTGAGATTACAGGCATGAACCACCGTGCTGGGCCCTTAGTTTTCATATTTATTAAAGGTAATTAGGTTGTTTAGGCACAAAGTTCCCACAGTTTATATTTTCTGAAGCTTATTCTGTTTTTCATAAATTGGTGATTGTCTCTGCCATTTTATAAAATAAGATGTTTATAAAACTCATTTTAAAAAACATCAAAGATCTTTATATAAACTTCTAATAGATGCCAAATACTTTATGTAAAGATGCATAATTGCTGTTATGGAAATTAAGTCGGTGTCTCTATAAGGCCTTAACTTGAATTCTTAACCCCTTTAAGAAAACCTCTCGAGTTGATGCCTGAGCCCTCACTGAGAAAGAAGCCAGGCTAATCTGTCCTTGATGGGGTCCCGTTGATTATCTGAGATGAAGAAAACTCGTGATGACCACTTCACTTAGTGCTTATAGGAAGCTTTATTTTTGCTAATATTCCTTGACTTACTACTTCTAAAAGATACAGCTTCTCACTGTTTGTAATCTAAGCTCCCCATTCCTACAAAAGGATAAAATGGAATTTACTGGCATTACTTCATTTTGAATCAGAAAGCCAGGGTTCTTTAGTGTGGAAGACATTTTGACCCCATTACATAAATGAACTCCTTTGTGCTTTATAATACCATTGTCTTATGATCACTGAAGAAATGTGGATGGTACTGCATTAATGCAGGGCCTAACAAGATGACTAGTCTATATTGGCTTTTAGTTTAATTTTAAAATTATTTTAAGTTAAAACGTAAATGACTGCCATAAAATAGAAAAGATTAAGTTATTTTGTTCTTCAGAGTTTTCTTTATAAATGTCTTTTTTAACAAAGAAATTATTTTTATTATGTGTGTCGTATAGGAGATATTTTTGTTGCTCTTGTATGTAATGCGCTTTATATTAACTTTCACAGGCAATGTGGGAACACACCCTTTTATCCCTATGTTGTGTAAGTTGGTTGTCATGACATGACTCATAATTACAACCATGAGCCACAAAGTGAGAGTCTGTTACTGTGGATAGAGTTGTGTTCCCTCACTTCCCTGCAGAACATCAACTACAAAAACAGAAAATCTGTTCAATATCATTAGCCTGATAATACTAATCTTCTACATATGTCTAACTGTTTTCATTTATATCAATTCTGCCTCATCTCTAAAAGAATTCAGGGCTACTTCATGATGATAAACCATCACTTAGAGGGACTTACGTTATATATATTTTTAAAATGTTGTGTTTGAACTTTGTGAAGCTGACAGATGAATTCACATGTTTAAATAGTGCTGAGAGAATGGCGTGGTCAAAAGGACATTACTTGGGAGTCTGGCGAGTATGTTTTTATTTCATTGCTTCCTGACTTGTGGTATAGACTCAGTGTGTCACCTGTTTCTCTACCTTAGTTTCCTAATTTGTGATCCCTAAGATTTCTAAATGGTAGGAGGAGCAGTTAGAACAAGATTCCTGTTCCTGCGAAGAGCAAGCTTCAGAGAATGTGGAGGATGGGAGCTGGGGAAGGGGAGAATCTGGGAATGGACTCCCCAGGAGGGCCCGTGTGCAGGGGGGTGCATCAGGGGGCTGAGTGCCAGCCCCCGAGGGAGTGCTCTTTTGTAATTCAGGAGCTTTACTGTGCTAGTTGCTGCCCTGTCTACCAGGTTTGGCTCTGCTCCCAGGCTGGAGTGCAGTGACTCACTCAGCCTCGA
>NW_007252195.1:120057-124658 GCF_000164805.1 Carlito syrichta | reverse complement strand
TCAGCCTCGAACTCCTGGGCTCAAGGGATTCTCCTGCCTCACCCTCCCACCTTGTAGCTGGGACTACAGGTGCATACCACCACACCTGGCTAACTTTTTACTTCTTTATAGAGACCGAGTCTCACTATGTTGCCCAGACAGGTTTCAAGCTCCTGGCCTCAAGCAATCCTCCTGCCTTAGCCTCCCAGACTGCTGGGATTATAGGTGTGAGCCACCATGCCCAGCCCAGATTTAAGTTTCATCTGAGTTGCCAGCTCTGATCAGTTGGTGGTGGCTGCCTGGATCCCCATATGGTGTCAAGTGGCTGTGGGCAATGGGGAGTTGGCAATGGCATATGCTCGTTGACTCTGCATCTTGACCCTTTCAGTGGTTTAGAATGTAGATTCATTCATCTTGCTGTGTTTGAGAGTGCAAGCTTGAGAACCAGACCAAGGAGAGATTCCAGCTTTTCGCTTATCTATTTGCGACCTTGGGCAACCTCCCTAATTTTCTCTAAACTCCTCTCCTTATTTATGGAATGGAGATAATGATGATTCTTGTATCATAGAATCATTGCAAGAATTAAATGAGCAAATGTTTTTAAAGCACAGTGTAAGCATAGTGCTTGGGACATGCAAGTACTAATGTTAGCTTCACTGCACGGATTGATGTTCACCACAGTGCACAGATGTCCCTGAGTGTGCCGTATCCTGGTGTCTACCTGCTCAGTCTCCTTCCATCACGTTCCTTCTGCTCACGCCTCTTTCTCCTGGATTGTTGTAATAACTTTCTGTGCTGTCTCTCCACTCCCAGTTGACAGTGACACTGTAGGGCGGCCCTGAATTTCTGAGTAAGCTGGGTATAATGCAGCACTAGATCTTAAAATTAAGGGGACAAGAGTAGAGCTGGTGGCTGGAGAAGAGAAAATATTCGAACCTTCCCTTGCCGGGAAATTAGTAGGGCCTCTGCAAGGATTGTCTTTTGGCTCTGAGATTAGAAAACATCAATCTGCATTAGGTCCCGGCATTATGACTTCAGAACTCTCTGTAAGAGTGTTCTTCAACCAGAATTGAGAGCACAGCGAGTAGATGGAGGCTGTCCAGGGGTCAGAAGTGTTTTCATGTGGAAGGTACAGAGGGCTGGGGTTCCAGGGGAGGGAGTTGGAGGTGACTGGCCTGAGGTCCAGGATCTGACCCCCGGCAGCTGGACCCGGATTGGAGAGAGCAGCTGAGCTCGCAGGGAGAGGTCAAGACAGCATGAGGTGAAGAGCAGGTTCCCTGAAGACGGGAGCGTGGGCACATTTTGGTCTGTTTACAGAAAGAAGGCTAGAGGAATGAATGAGTGTGAGCGAATGCAAGCAGGAGTTCCACTTGGTCAAGGAATGCCGTTTATGTAAGAGTTCACAGAGAATTCTGTGTTTCCAGACTTGACTCAAAGCCCCTGTGTCACTATTTGAGGCCAAATTCTCACCAGTTTGTTGTTGCTCTGGACTCCTAACTCATGCTAGATTTGAAAGAGCAAATTTTTAAAGTTATCCTGTCAGGTACAATATATGACCCATTAGTGAAGTTGGAAGAGACATAGGACTACTCAATCTGACCTAGAAAATTATAAAAAGGCAATGAATTTAGATGAAATTAATGCAGGATAGTCTTATGCCTCAATAGTACTATCAAAGCAGCTGATGTTTGTGATCATGACCTTGTGCCATCAGAAAACTTAAATTTTATTTAGTATATTTTTATAAAAAGAGGAGAGTATTTGGTTATTTTATGATTTCTGTAAAAATAGTTATGACTTTTTAAAAAATGTATGAAAACTAAAAGGAGTAACTGTTTGGCAGATTCTCTTATGTGGAATACTTAATGCTTATTTGAATAAAGAATGACTGTAGTGTGAAACAGAAGATGATTGCTTAGAAATGAGTGACAGTGTATAATTGTTGCTTGATTTATATTAATACTTTTTTTGGGTTTTTTTCTTGCCAGATTGTTTAACAAACAACAGTGAAGAATTATCAAACAGCACAGTCTATTTCCTCAATCTATTTAATCACACTTTGACCTGCTTTGAGCATAACCTTCAGGTATTTTATATATGATATTTGAAATAAAAATGCTGCCTTGTACACACGAATACTGTGTAATTCCAGGTTTTTATAGTATTAATTGTTGATATTTATCTATACTGATGATGTACAGGAGTTAGTAGACCTGGATTTCTTTTTTTTTTTTAATTTTTGTTTTTAAGATGGGTACAATTTAGGGTTAGGTATTCAAATGTTCATTATGCAGGTACCCTTGTTGATGAAGTGTGCCCTTCCCTCCCCTGGCAGTTTCTCTCAACTGCCAATCCCACCCCCATCCCCTGGCAGTTTCTCACTACTGCCAATCTCTTTCTTATTGTATTATAATTGTTCAAGGTTCGCTTATGAGTGAGAACATAATGTACTCTGTTCTTTTTTTCCGTGATAGATCACTGAGTATGATCGACTCTAAATCCATCCAAGTTGCTGCAAAGTCCATATGTTTGTCCTTCTTTATGGCTGCATAATATTCCAATGTATATATGTACCACTTTTTTAATATTCATGGATCTGGATTTATGCTAAATTCTTCCTCTTATAAATCACTGAAACTTCATTTGTAAAGTGGAGATAGTAATATCGACACTGCCTATCTTCAGGTATTTTGTAGTGAGGATCTGGTGAGATGATGAGCATGAAAACATTAAATGAAACATGTAGTTGTTTAATTAAAACACAATGCTGTTCAATCTGGCAGTAATTTATCTTGACTTTGTTTATACAATAATAAGTTGTTTTGCTGTGCAGTGTGATTCTGTCTGTCTACAGGAAACTTATTCTTTGCTGCAATGTTTGCTTGTATACATATTATATTTTTTCCTTTTTTTTTTTTTGTGGAGTCGGAGTTTCACTCTGTCACCCAGACTGGAGTGAAGTGGCACAATCATGCCTCCGCAGGCTAGACCTGCTGGGCTCAGGCAATCCTTCTGCATCAGCCTTCAAAGTAGCTAGAACCACAGGCACACACCACCACTCCTGGCTAATTTTTTTATTTTTTGTAGAGACAAGGTCTCACCAAGTTGCCCAGGCTGATCTCGAACCCTGGGCTCAGGCAATCCTCTCACCTCCACCTTCCAAAGTGCTGGGATTATAGGTGTGAGCCACCACACCTGGCCTATTTTACCTACTTTAAAAGTACTGTTTAGTAAGGTAACTTTGAGTGTTGAATTATGATGTAAAAAGCAGCCTTCAAGATTCTTACCTTGTCGATTTTTGCTGTCTCCTCCTGTGACTGGGATTTTGGTATTAGAACTTGTCTGGTGGTAGTAAAGGATAAGGTTTGAACTCTGGTAAAATCATAGTTTTGAAACTTACATAATAAGTAAGTAATCCCCACAAGTATCTGTAAGTCTGGTTAGGATATAAGCTTGTATGATTTCTTTTTTGATAAATGCATTAACAGAATTATGCGTTTCCCTGAATAAAAATTAGATGAACATTTTCCAGATGACCTAGCAAAAAAGGGCTTAGTATTCTGTTAAGGTTGGGAAATGCCTTACTGCAGGAATTCAGAACTGTTAGTGGACTAATGTGTGTTGTAAAACCCAAATGGCAGTTTTTGTATGCAGTCAACCCCCTTATCTGTGATTTTTACTTTCCACAGTTTCAGTTGCCCACAGTCAACTATGGTCTGAAAATGTTAAATGAAATATTCCAGAAATAAACAATTCATAAGTTTTAAATTGCATGCCATAGACAGCCTCTTTTCATATAACTTAGAGTACTTATATGAGTTTGCTGAGTAGATTCTTAGAAGTACAATTGTGATATTACCAACCTTAGAAAAAGACTAGAGAAAATTATCTCCAGATATGTTGAGTTTGCTCAGGATGAGAAGTGTGGTGACAATTTGGGATGCACCGGTAAGCCACCAGTGCATCTGGTGAGGGAAAGGTAAAGGGAAGCCTTTGTTAGCAAGAAGAGAGAGATTCATATAATCTGCTTAGAAACTGAGTTCATTGGTTCCAGAATTGTCAGAGCCAGAGTAGTTCATTGATGGAGAGACCAATACCGGGCAAGTGTTCATTCAAGAGCATCTCATCTGAATGGCTGAAGTCCTAAAGAATGCCAGTGATAAGCCTCGGCAAAGCAGGAGAAGCGCAGGAACATGAAAGGGTTTCTTCTGGGTTTTTTTTACAAAGTCCTTGGAAACAGTTCTTGTCTCAGACACGTGAGCACAGGCCTCCTCCTTCCTGCCTTCCCGGCCCTGTTTCAACTGGTACTGAAAAAGTGATTTCATCCTGATGCCTGCAACTGTCACATTATCAAAAGATGTATGCCTTGTAAATATTAATGAAAATGGTTCAGTTACCCCCATCAAAATTATGTGCTCAAGCCGGGCTTGGCGGCTCAGCCTGTAATCCCGTGCCTTTGGGAGGCTGAGGTGAGTGGATTGCCTGAGCCCGCGGGTTCGAGACCCGCCTGGGCAGCGAGATCTCATCTCTAAAATCAAAAATCAAAAAATCAGCCGGGCATGGTAGTGCATGCCTGTAATTCTGGCTACTTGGAAGGCTGAGGCGGAAGGATCGTCGGAGCC
>NW_007252195.1:100927-120037 GCF_000164805.1 Carlito syrichta | reverse complement strand
CAGAATGAGACTCCAACTCAAAAAAAAAAAAAAAAATTATGTGCTCAATTTTGGTTTTAGCTAAATGCACAATTGTTCTGTAAAAAACAAGCAATGGGCTATTTCTTTTTTTTTTTTATTTGGGTTGTAGTCTCACCATCACCCAGACTGGAGTGTAGTGGCATGCTCACAGCCACCGCAGCCTCGCCCTGCTGGGCTCAGGTGATCCTTCTGCCTCAGCCTTCCAAGTAACTGGATCCACAGGCGCACACCACCATGCCCAGCTAATTTTTTTAGTTTATTGTAGAGACAAGATCTCGCCAAGTTTTCTAGGCTGGTCTTGAACCCCTGGGTTCAGGCAATCCTCTCACCTTTGCCTCCCAAAGTTACAGGCGTGAACCACTGTGCCCAGCCGCAATGAGCTAGTTCTTATAGCAGACGAGAGGGGAGACTTAGTTTTTCTCTCCAACACATGGTGAGCGTTTGATTACTTTGATTTTTTTTTCCCCTTTCCTCTTTCCTCTTTTGTTCCAATGTTCAGTTGATATCCTTTCTCCATGCCACAGGATAAAGAATAGAGTAGAAAGCAAAGGTGTGAGCTGACTGGTCAGGAAACTTGTCCTTGAAAAGACAAGCATCGGTCTAGATGTGGAAAAAAATTGAGCTTTGCTAGCAGAATATTTTGTATTATCTCCACAATTCTCATTTTAGGTTATACAATCCTTTGATAGTTGGCCCTTTTTGTTGACTGGAAAGGCCTGGATGATGAGCTTTGAGATAAGAGGATTGAAGAGGATGTAGTTTTGGACCTGTTTCAATAAGGCAAACCGTGATGTGGTGGAAGCCAGCACAGGCAGGGACATATTTAGAGAACTACAGATATGCCATGATGAGACCATTTAGGAAATCTGGTATTTAGCTGTCAGTCATTTGGCGTATGAGCTGTGTCATCCTCAGTTAACAGTTGCTGCTGTGGCAGTTTTCAAAACAGGGGCACCTTGAAAGTGCCAGGTGTTTTGCTGTGTGCTTCCAACACCAGGTCTCTAACCCTGTGGAGCCATCATATGGGTAGAGGTGGCCATACTTTACAGCTGATAGACTGAGACTCAGGTGATGTAGTCACCAGCCCAGTGTCACAGCTCAGCACTTGAACATGCCATACTGTTTTTGGTGGTTGTTTTTTGAGTCGGCATCTCACTCTGTTGCTCAGGCTGGGGTGCACTGGCACACTCGTGGTCACTGCAGCTTCAACCTGCTGGGCTCAGGCGATCCTTCCATCTTATCCTTCCAAGTAGCGGGAACTATAGGCATGCTCTACCACACCCAGCTAATTTTTTGATTTATTGTAGAGATGAGGTCTCACCAAGTTGCCCAGGCTGGTCTCGAACCCTTAGGGCTCAGGCAGTCTTCTCACCTCTGCCTCCCAAAGTGCTGGGATTACAGTCATGAGCCACCAAGCCTGGCCATGCCATACTGTTACCGGTCCTCTAAGAGGGCAGATAGCTTACATTAAAGAGATATTGCGAGTGGTGTTTGTCCTGTGTATTACAAGTGCCTTTGTTATTTTAGGGGAGCGCACATGGTCTTCTACAGACAAAGAATTATTCAGAAGTGTGCAAAAACTGTCGCGAAGCATACAAAACTCTGAGTAGTCTGTACAGTGAAATGCAAAAGATGAATGAACTTGAGAATAAAGCAGAACCTGGAACACATTTATGCATCGACGTGGAGGATGCAGTGAGTACTTTGCTTGCTATGATACGTATTTTTCAGTGTTGTTGAATTGACTTTCAGTATTACTATCCTTATTGGAGATTTATTAGAATCTGTGTATTTTGTCTTCTACCAGAAATAACTAGTTATAAGTAACTAGCTATCTATATAAATAACTAGTAAAGTTGTAGAATATCCTGGCCTGTGGATAACTAACTAGAATGGAAATTAATAAGGCACTTCACAAATAAATTGATTATTTGGCACATTTTATTTATTTATTTTTATTTGAAAACACGTGTCCGGCACGGTGGCTCACGCCTTTTAATCCGAGCACTCTGGGAGGCAGAGACGAGAGGAGAAAGAAAACATGTACCACTTTCAGAGGTGTGCGTGTTGTTATATGATTATATTTCAGTTTCTCATGCACTTGTTGCTAATTTAAGAAATTTCTAGGCTTTATGACAGCGTGTTTCAGAAGCCTTTCCTCAATCCCTTCCTATTCTATTGCTTTATTTCTTTATACCTATTACCCTCTGAAAATATTCATTCATTTGTGATCTGTCTGCCCTCACTGAAGTGTAAGCCACTCAAAGACATGGATCTAGCCTTTTTTGTTGACAATTCAGTGTTTATGCCAGTGCCTGACATGTAATAGTAAATATGCATTGATTGAAGGAACGGTCAATAAAAAAATCTTTTTTCTCCTTTGGATGATTTGCCTTTACTTGGGATGCCACTAGATGGCGATCATGTCTTTTTAGGCAGTCTGATGCCTTAGAAGAAACTGAGGAAGAAGAAATGACTGAGTAGAGAACTTGAGGTTGAAATGGATCAGTTTAACAACTGAGGATAATGAGTGTGAGTCACCTGGCAGGGCAGGGGAGCTGAGATGGGCCAGTAATGTTCAGAATGGTAACAAAGCCTCACGATAGATGCACCCTGAGGGCTTTTATTTGTTTTTTCTGCTCCAACTCTATTGCCTAGAACAGTCTGATTTCTAATAGGCGCTTATTAAATAAATGTTTTAAATGAATGAAACAGAGTCTAACTATCTACTCCTGTTAATACAGGTTATTTGAAAACTGTGAATTGTTGATGTCCTAGGACTCTTTGTTCAGTGTTATATATTTTGGAGATGAAACTTCTGAATGGATATAAATGTATATAATGACTGTGATTCAGCTTATTTCTCTGGCAGAAAAAGTTGTCCTCAACTATCAGTAGGTTTTTAGGGTGTGTATTTAATCTAGATTCTAGGTGCCTGCTTAGATATTAACAGATAATTATGAGACATTGAAGATAAGCTAAATATAAAATGGATAATATCATTGTCATCGTTCCAGATGAACATCACTCGAAAGCTCTGGAGTCGAACCTTCAACTGCTCGGTCCCTTGCAGCGACACGGTGCCCGTGATCGCCGTCTCCGTGTTCATTCTTTTTCTCCCTGTGGTCTTCTACCTGAGCAGCTTTCTCCACTCAGAGCAAAAGAAACGCAAGCTCATTCTACGTAAGATTCTTGTTGCAGTTATCTATTTATTTGGATAAGAGCTTATATTTTAAAAATTCAGGACAGCCATGCTTTTGTTTCCCTAAGCTTTGGCCCCCTCCCCTACCTTGGGAAGGTGAATTTTCTTTCTCTCTCTCTCTCTCTCTCATTTACTTTCTAAATAATCTATATTAAAAATAAATACATAAAAATTCAGACCTATTTTAGAAATTAAAAATACTCGAGAAGAGAACTCAAAGTACATTAGCCTAAAATGGCTCTTTGCTTTACAACTTACAGTTACACTTAGTAATGAAATGATATGTGTGAACTTTGAAAGTGCAGATAATAAAAAATCAAAAGACAGTGTCCTTCAGATGATTAAATTGAGAAAGCTGGATTATCCCAGAATAGGGTTGGTAGAAATAGAGGAGCAGACACAGAGACTTTGCCCTCCTGACGTGGCAACAGTAGGGAGCTACAGATAGTTCTTAGGGCCACTGGAGTTAGGGCAGAATCACTGAAAAGCGTGGCAGGAGGGAGGAAACCATCACGGGCATGCAGACAGCTTGTTCATGACAAACGGGAGTTGTAGTCCCAAGAACATTCCTCAGCATGTGCACATATTCAGTGCACTTTAATTTCTTTTCTTTCTTGCCAACAAACAGAGCAGAGTAAAAGAAGCACTAACCAGGAGGTCCTGTCTAGTTACGGAAGAGTCAGTGGGCTTCTTGCTTATTTTCAGAATGAGAGGATGGCCTTATCGCTTAGTCATTTTAGTTTTTAAAAAAGAGAGTGTTTTGGGGGTAAGGACTTCATCTTTTTTTCTTTCAAATATTTATAGTCTAAGAAGCTTTCCCCTTTAAACTTTTTTCTAGCACTTCATCTAATTTCATCTTCCTTCCTTAACTCCTTCCTTCCCTCCCTCTCTCCTTTCCTTTCCTTTTTCCTTTCCTTTTTCCTTTCCGCAGTGGTATTGATCATGGCTCTCTTCAGCCTCAACCTCCTGGGCTCAGGTGATCCTTCTGCCTCAGCCTCCCTAGTAGCTGGGACTACAGCATGTGCCACCACACCTGGCTAATTTTTTCATTTTTTTGTAGAGACAAGGTCCCGCTATGTTGTCCAGGCTGATCTCAAATTCCTGGGCTTAAGTAAAAATTCTCCCACTTCAGCCTCCCAAAGTGCTGGGATTACAGGTGTGAGCCATCGTGCCCGGCCTAATGAGTAATTTGATAGTTGGTCAGTAAGAAACTAGACCACTTGTAGTAGTTCTTAACAAAGTAATTCTTTAAAAACCCAAAATGTTGATTTGGCTTGCCTCCCAAGTCTACTGAAGGCTGGAGAGGTAGATTTTAGTTTAGGCCATTTATTTAGTTTGTCCTTGAGTAGGCTGAAGCAGTACACTGGTCCAGGAAGTCCTCTTGTCATTTTGCACTTAAAAGTGGTGGTCTGGAGACCCTGGTAGAAACTAGAGCAGTGATTCTCATCTTTGGCTACATGTCAGAATTATCTGCAGAGCTTTAAAAAAATTTACAGGTGCCTGTGCGCCATGGCAGGCCTTCTGAATTGCAGCCTCTGCCCCAGTGATGTGAACCTCTGAAGCAGGTAGAATCTGGTTATCCAGGGATGACCCATTCTCACCATGACACGGTTGTTTTTCGTTTCTAGAATGTGAGAAACATTTGTGTATAAGTGTAAACATAAAACATATTACCAAGCCAAATAGCCATGATCTGTTTTATTAACCTTAATGACTCAGTCTCATTTGTGTCAAGTCAAAACTGATTGTCACCTATTTTGTTAGCAGCCATATACTTTTCTTTGTAAGTCTTGGGGGAAGTTATTCAGTCTTTCACAATTAAGCATAACGATTGCCATAGAATCTTTGTAGATACCCTTTATCAGATTGAGGATGTTTTCACTGTAATCTTTTAAGAGAAATTTAGATTTGGATTTCTGACTTAAAGGTACAATTTTATTATTGTACCTTATAGCGCTTTCATTTTCTAAGTAGATTACTTTCACCTACATTACATATTTAAGATTGTGATGTTCAAGAAGATATAAATGATATCGTTTTATTTGGTACTGCTTCTAACAAAGTCATGTGCAGTTTTTAACAATATTATGATTTTTAAGGTTTGTAGAAAAAATACACTTAGGTTTTAATTCTTATACGATTAGATATTCAGATTCAAACAAAGAATTAATAGACAAATACTATAGTTTACATAAAAATAATGAATAATCATGTTTAAGTAATTAAATTTAAGTTAAAATATAATTATTTTGATTTATTTAGCCAAACGTCTCAAGTCCAGTACCAGTTTTGCAAACATTCAAGAAAATTCAAACTGAAACCTACAAAAATATGGAGAATTGACAAGATGTCATGTGGAGAATGCCGGAAGATACAACTTCATCAGTAAGAAGATACACTGGAATTTGACAAGTCAAGTTCAAGGAATGCAAGGACTTCTGATTTGTTTTTAAATAAGAATTTTCAATTTTTTTTTCCTTTTCCATCTTTTTAAAAAAGTATTTAGGTACTTTTAATTTCCGGGCATAGCAGTGTTGTTTATTTTAAAGTGTATTTGTTATAATAACAGAAGATGCAAGAGCAATCTTTGTTTTATTTTGTAGGCATATTATTACTATTTGAGACTTCTGGTATCTCCTTATAAACATAAATATCTCAAGCAGAAGAGTTTTTGAAAACTAATATTTAAAAATTAATCAGTTGCTGCAAAGACTTTGAAAAAGAAATATACTTGCCAAAAGGTGGCGGGTCCAAAGACTAATTTAAATTTCTCTTCATTGCAGTATTATTATTACATATGTATTTAATATGTCACACATTAATATATAATTCAAACTCTAGTTTTCCTAAAGTCACTTTTGAAACCACTAATTATAAACCTCCCTAACAATTTTTAGAAGCGGTAAGCCACATTACATTTATCTTTGAAAGAAGATTTATGGCAACTAGTTTCTTACTTGACTTTTATAAATAGTATTTTACATCTTATTTTTGCCTTTATTTCATAAGTAATTTGAAACTACTGGACTGCTTTATTATATTCAGGGCAAGATGGATTCTTTTTATACCAGGGATTTGCATTGTGAATTACATTAAGTTATTTGGCAATTTATAATTTATTACCACTTTAAATCAAATGTAGCATTATCACACTATACTTAAGTTGTGATTTTTCTCCTGGGATATGTAGGGATTTGGGGAGGGGAGAAAGGAGGAGTAAAAAAAGTTCAAGGTTTAGAAAACAGCCAGGGACCCGAGAGGATGCTCATTGTTACAACCGGAAGGGTTCTTGTGTGGGCAGGAGTCAGAACGACAGTTTCATACAGAAAGAAGTAGGTTGAGGTGAGCCTTCTTTTTTCTTTTTTCTTTTTTTTTGAGTTGGAGTCTCACTCGGTCGCCCAGACTAGAGTGCAGTGACCGCTCCCGGCCACCACAGCCTCGACCTGCTGGGCTATGGCGATCCTTCCGCCTCAGCCTTCCAAGTAGCCGGAATTACAGGCATGCGCTACCACGCCCGGCTGATTTTTTATTTATTGTAGAGATGAGGTCTCGCTGCCCAGGCGGGTCTCAAACCCGTGGGCTCAGGCAATCCACTCACCTCAGCCTCCCAAAGACGCAGGATTACAGGCTGAGCCACCGAGCCCAGCGAGCCTTATTTTTTCTAAGTTGTTTAAATCAGATAAAAGTGATAAGCGCATTTTATTCATTTGTCTTTGAAATGAAGTCACATATTTCACTCTCAGAAAACAGCTTCTGTTTTGGAATGTTTGTATTCATCTTTAAGAAAAACACTTTATTTTAGAATGGTTCACAATTTTATTTCTTTTCTGGAGTTTGGGGTTTATTTTGTTTTTGGAGTTTGGGATTTTATTGATCAGTTCCTCTTTTTTTTTTGAGTTGGAGTGTCACTCTGTCGCCCAGACTGGAGTGCAGTGGCGGCTCCCAGCCACTGCAGCCTCAACCTGCTGGGCTCCAGCGATCCTTCCACCTTAGCCTTCCGAGTAGCCGGAATTACAGGCGCGTGCTACCACACCTGGCTAATTTTTTATTTATTGTAGAGATGAGGTCTCACCAAGTTGCCCAGGCAGGTCTCGAACCCGCGGGCTCAGGCAATCCATTCACCTCAGCCTCCCAAGGTTTATTTTGTTTTTGGAGTTTGGGATTTTGTTGATCAGTTCCTCTTTTTGTTTTGAGTTGGGGTGTCACTCTGTCGCCCAGACTGGAGTGCAGTGGCGGCTCCCGGCCACTGCAGCCTCAACCTGCTGGGCTCCGGCGATCCTTCCACCTCAGCCTTCCGAGTAGCCGGAATTACAGGCGTGTGCTACCACACCTGGCTAATTTTTTATTTATTGTAGAGATGAGGTCTCACCAAGTTGCCCAGGCAGGTCTCGAACCCGCGGTCTCAGGCAATCCATTCACCTCAGCCTCCCAAGGTGCAGGATAATAGGCTGAGCCACCGAGCCCGTCTTGATTGATTCCTCTTGCTTTCTTGGTTGAAACAGGCTTTGTTTTAAATAAGAATATAAAACCTCCTCTATATAGAAATACGAGTTTTGTCAAATAGTAGGAGAATTTAAATCCCTTCATATACTATAATATGCTCTATAGGGAGACAAAGTATTTTTCTTATTTTTTAATGTTTACCATATATGCAGAGTGAAAGAGAAGGCTTGTCCATAGATGGGTAACATATTCCAAAACTGTTACATTTTCTCTGGTCCACTGCAATCCATTTAGATGGGGTTTGTTTATGCTGCTGAAACTCAGAGCACTATCTTGATCCAGTTGAGGGGAAGCCATCTTCATCAATGCAAACAAAACCAGCTTACCTGTGCCAAGTTAGATGTGGCATGTTCGATTCTGTCAGTAGTGACTTTTTGAGCATCTTTCAGTATTACGTATTTGTAAAAACCATTGTTTTAGGATATAAAGCAAATAAGCACTTTAAACAAGAACAGGCAGCCCTTATTCCTTTTCTGCTTGGGTCACTACTCTCTAGACTTGGCATCAGCAGTAGATTTCAAAGGTAAGGATTAAGTGCTCCACTAGTGTATGTGTATTTTTCATTTTGTAGTCACAAGTTCTATGCGTAGTTCTGAATTCTGAGACATAGCTTATATGTATGCACAAGCACATCTTTAAGTTTTTTGACAATTTAAAATAAAGGAAGCGACTTAAGAAAATTGGAGTTGGGTTTTTAAATACATTTTGAAAACTTCAGATGTAATTTAACATCTCATTTCAGTTTTTCAAGTACTGAGTTTAAATGCCTACTTTAAAAGTGCCATCTGTCTTAAGTTTTGCTGAAAATAAAAATGTACTTTTGTGTTATTTTTTGTTGCATTTGAAAGGTACAGATAACATCAGATATTTTAAAGTGCAGCTCTAAATCAATAAATCACATCAGATTTTAGTAGATAAATGTTACTTCTGTTGAGACTGGTAATTTCTGATGTTTCATGAATGGGCTCTACTTTTTACTGCAAAACACTCCTTCTAAAGTGAAGTGTTTTCCTGGAACAGTATTGTAGGTAGGATTGCATTCCTGACCAAAGACAATCAAACAAGTAATAGACATCACCAGCAATGAATTTTGAAATCAAGAAAATAACTATTAACCTATGAAACCATTTAAAATAGAAAAAATTATGTTCCAAGTATCTATATTTTCTGAGCTAGAAGAAACCTTCGAAGCCATCTGATCACAGAATCCCAGTACCAGATGGACCCCTAGAGACTATCTAAACTGACCTAATTTGATGGATCCCTCTAAAAGACCATGCCACTTGTTTTTATTTCTTCTTCTTTTTTCTTTTGAGTCAGAGTCTCACTCTGTTGCCCAGGCTAGAGTGCAGTGACATACTCATGGCCACCAAAGTCTTGATCTGCTGGGCTTAGGCAATACTTCCACCTCAGTCTTCCAAGTAGCTGGAACCACAGATGCCCACCACTACACCCAGCTAGTTTTTTTTTTTTATTGTAGCGGTGAGGTCTTGCCATGTTTCCTAGGTTGGTCTTGAACCTCTGGGCTCGGGCAATCCTCTCACTTCTGCCTCCCAAAGTGCTGAGATTACAGGTGTGAGCCACCATGCCCAGCATTATTTCCTTATCTTCTTCACTAAGAAAACAGAACGTCATAGCACTTTTTAACAGTCATTCCTCGTTAGTCAACTCTAAAATTGAGACTTGAGATGCCTAATTAAATGTGATTTCCACTGTACTCCTCTGCTTACCTTGTAAAAATTCCATAAAATTGGGGCAGGCATAGTTAACATAGTTTAGAAGCAGTTAGGCAGATTTTCTTAGGCAGGTCTAAATTAAAATAGGGTAAGCATTCAGACATTTTTCTGATCCATGCACGACCTTCACCCAGCCTTCCAGGCTTATCAGACCTGACCACTGTGTGAGTTGGAATGTGGAACTACCAGTGCGGGTAAATCCCAGAAACAATAGGGAATTACCCAAACACAGATACGATGGTTTAAGAAAAGCCAGAACTAGTCTGACAGTAACTCCCATTATTTAGAAGGTCCTGTGACCTTAAAACGTCGGGAGATAATAGTGAAAACTCCCAAAACCCCTTGCTCTTAGTTTCATCGTTGTGAAAGTATGAACGGCTTGTCCATTGTTTTCTTGAGCACTGGCCAAGCCAACTGTTCTTTGAGCCATGGCCACCATGTTTTCTTAGCTTTGGCTCTCTTCCCTACCTTGAAGAGGTGAATCTCTTCTCTTTCTCTCTCTCTCTCTCTCTCTCTCTCTCTCTCTCTCTCTCTCTAATTTACTTTCTAAATAAACTATATTTTCCAATCTAAAAAAATACATTTATAAGACTCCCTGTCAAAGGCAAATATGCTTTTCCTTGAACATTTCCCTTTTGTTTCTAATAAGTTCTTTCTTAAACTATACTTTGAATTCCCTCTGAAATTCTTTTTTGTGGTGAAATCAAGAATTCATGGAGCAATACACTCACCCGACATCAAAATGACCATCATGATTATAAAAAGGGCTTTGAGCCGGGCTCAGTGGCTCAGCCTGTAATCCCGACGCTTTGGGAGGCTGAGGTGAGTGGATTGCCTGAGCCCACGGGTTCGAGACCTGCCTGGGCAGGCGAGACCTCATCTCTACAATAAAAATCAAAAAATTAGCCGGGTGTGGTAGCTCGCGCCTGTAATTCCGGCTACTCGGAAGGCTGAGGTGGAAGGATCGCCAGAGCCCAGCAGGTCGGGGCTGCAGTGGCCAGAAGCGGCCACTGCACTCCAGTCTGAGTGACAGAGTGAGACTCCAACTCAAAAAAAAAAAAAAAAAAGGACTTTGGCCTATGTGGAATTATACATGTAGCATCTAAAAGTTACAACCCTACCAAGCTTGTTCTAAACTATTCCATTAGCTGTGATAACTAAATATTACTCATACGTGTAACATGTTTAATGACCAATAACTATCTACTGGGAATTAAAGAGGGATTTTAAAAGACAATTGATTTGTGCTTCTTAAAATGTGGAGATTTTCAACAATGGTTTTTAAAATATATTTTTCCTATGATGAACAGAGGTATTAAAATAAAAATCCATTCCAAGCTGGGTGCAGTGGTTTATACCTGTAATCCCAACACTTTGGGAGACTGAGGTGGGAGGATCACTTGAGGCCAGGGGTTGGAGACCAACTTGGGCAACATAGTGAGACCCCCCCATCTCTCAAAAAAAAAAAAGGACAGCCATGGTGGCTGCTGTGAGCTATGATTGTGCCACTGTGTTCTGGCCTGGGTGACAAAGCAAGACCTCATCTCTTAAAAAAAAAATCCGTAAATCCATCTCAGTATACAATAATTTGTTCACAACAAGTTACAGATTTGTTCCTTCTCCATTCCCACTGTTTCACTTAACTAGAAAAAAATAAAGAGAAATAATAGTCCCATTATGTCTAGACATTGTGGCAATTCCACCATTGTCCTATATAAACACACAATTGTATTCAAAAGATTTTTCCAATAGCATTGGATGTGAAAAATAATTTAATTGTAATTTCTGCTAAAGTTCTTAAAATGGCCTATTAAAAATTGTAATTTCTGGGGTAATTGTATACAACTAGAGTGTTGATGGGCAGAATTGACAGTTCTTAGCCGCTTGTCTTGCTTTGAGTGTAGCCTCTGATGTGGTCTGGCTTTGGAAAGCCCTTTGGGGATTTGGAATCCTCGTTTATTGGTGGTCTGGCTTTGGAAAGCCCTTTTGGGATTTGGGATCCTTGTTTATTGATGGTCTGGCTTCAAGAGGCATCCCCACATCACTCTGGCTCCCAAGTTCACCCCAGCACCTTGCATCTAAGCCTTGTTCCCAGAGTGCCGCCATCTTTCTTCTTGGCTCAGAGACTAATTGGAGGCTAACCAAGAATTAGCCTCACCAACACCAAGATTTCAAATGACCCAATAGGATTGTAGTTAAGTCTGAAGTCTTCTAATGCTTTAAAGAAACTATTGCCTTCTGACTTGCAAAGTTTCTGATGAGAGTTCTGCTGTAATTCTTAATTTTGTTCACCTATATGTCATTTTTTTTTTTTCTGGGTGCCTTAATTATATCCTTTTTTTTAAATTTTCAGCAATTTATGATGTGTTTAGGTGTGTTTTTCTTTGTGTTTGTTCTGCTTGGGATTCTCCAAGCCTTTTGGATCTTTTTGTTGTCTCTCATTAATATTAGAAAATCCTGAGCCATTATATCATAAAATATTCTTCTGCAGCTGAGCATGATGCTCATGCCTATAATCCCAGCACTTTGGGAGACAGATGCGAGAGGATTGCCTGGGTCCAGGGGTTTGAAACCAGCCTGAGCAACTTGGTGGGAACTCATCTCTACAATAAATCAAAAAATTAGCTGGGCGTGGTGGCGCACGCCTGTAGTTCCAGCCACTTGGAAGACTGAGGTGGAAGGATTGCCTAAACCCAGCAGACTGAGGCTTCGGTGGCTGTGAGCGTACCACTGCACTCCAGCCTCGGCGACACAGTGAGACTCCAACTCAAAAAAAAAAAAGATTCTGCTCTGCTCTCTTCTTCTGAGACTCTAATCATTATTGTTATTGTTTTTAGAGATGGGGTCTCACTATGTTGCCAAGACTGGAGTGCAGTGGCTATTCGGAGGCCCAGTCATAGCCACTACAGACTTGTACTCCTGGGCTCAAGCAATCTTCCTGCCTCAGCCTCCTGATTAGCTAAGACTACAGGTGCATGTCACTGTACCTGACTAGAGACTCCAGTTAGATTTGCATTAGACTATTTGATATTGTCCCATGCCTCTACTAGTTAGACAGCAGCCTAGCTACTCAGGAGAATAAGGTGGGAGGATTGCTGGAGCCCAGAAATTCAAGGCTGCAATGAGCTATGATTGTGGCACTGCACTCCAGCCTGGGCCACAGGGCAAGACCCTGACCCTAAGAAAAAATAAGAGAGTGAATGACTTTAATATATAAAGTTATAAATATAAAAATAATTAAAATTAATTTTAGTTTATAAAATTAAAATAAAAATATTTAGGGGTAAGTAAATAGCTAATAAAAATTACCAGAGGAAAAAGCACAGAGAATTTTAAAACAAAGTTAGCCAGTGAGGATATGAGTAGATGTTCAAGCTACCCATTAACGAAACACAAATTAGGCTGAGTGTAGTGGCTCATGCCTGTAATCCCAGCACTTTGGGAGGCCAAGGTGGGAGGATCACTTGGGCCCAGTAGTTCGAGACCAGCCTAGGCAACATAATGAGACCTTGTCCCTACAAAAAACTAAAAAATTAGCCAGACATAGTGGCACACACGCATGGTCCCAGGTACTTGGGAGGATGAGGCAGAAGGATCACCCCAG
Source organism: Carlito syrichta (assembly GCF_000164805.1). Taxonomy (NCBI): domain Eukaryota; kingdom Metazoa; phylum Chordata; class Mammalia; order Primates; family Tarsiidae; genus Carlito; species Carlito syrichta. The sequence continues at coordinate 106,971 of NW_007252195.1, read as the reverse complement.
AGGTTGAGGCTGTGGTGATCCTGATTGTGCTAGCTTACTTCAGCCTGGGTGATAGACCCCGACAAAAAACGAAAAAAGAAATGCAAATTATAACTACATGCTGATAGTATATTTCATCTAATGGATTGGCAGGTATTAAAAAAGAACCCCTGGGCTCAGGCAGTCCTTTCCCTTCGTCCTCCCAAAGTGCTGATATTACAGGCATGAGCCAGCATGCCCGACTTGCTTCTGCTCTTGATTCTCCATATTTCTCTAGGGAGCAACTTGCCATTAAAAAAAAAGAACTTTAGTCTGGGCACAGTGGCTCATCAGAAGGATCACCTGAGCCCCAGAGGCCAAGGTGAAGGTTTGCCCGAGCCCGAGGGGTTCGAGACCTGCCTGGGCAACTTGGTGAGACCTCATCTCTACAATAAATCAAAAAATTAAGCCGGGCTCGGTGGCTCAGCCTTTAATCCCAGCACTTTGGGAGGCTGAGGTGAGTGGATTGCCTGAGCCCGCGGGTTCGAGACCCGCCTGGGCAACTTGGCGAGACCTCATCTCTACAATAAATCAAAAAATCAGCCGGGCGCGGTAGCGCGTGCCTGTAATTCCGGCTACTCGGAAGGCTGAGGCGGAAGGATCACTGGAGCCCGGCAGGTCGAGGCTGCGGTGGCCGGGAGCGGCCACTGCACTCCAGTCTGGGTGACAGAGTGAGACTCCAACTCAAAAAAAAAACAACAAAACCTGGATGCTATGGAAGCCGCCCTGACCTTGGAGAAGGGTCTGAACCAAGCCCTTTTGGATCTTCATGCCCTGGGAGCCACAGACCCCCATCTCTGCGACTTCCTGGAGAACCACTTCCTAGACGAGGAAGTGAAACTCATCAGGAAGATGGGCGACCACCTGACCAACCTTCTCAGGCTGGCCGGCCGGAGCCTGGGCTGGGCGAGTATCTCTTCGAAAGGCTCACCCTCAAACACGACTAGGCCAGCGGCCTCTGGGGGCCCCTCTCGAAGTAGCAGGGCTTCTTCTGCCTGAGCCTCCCCCTACAGCCTCTAGGCAGCTTTTTAACCATCCTGGAGCCCCCTCCCCAACCCTGGACCAAATGAAAAGAAAGCTTTTTGCAGCAAGAAAAAAAGAAAAAGAAACACCCTCCCTACTCACCTGATCTGGCCCCCGGTGATCTTTTTCTTGGCCCAAAGATAAATGCAATATTGAAAGGAAGACTTTTGATGGCATTCAGGACACTAAGGGTAATACGATGACGCCCCTGACGGCCATTCCAGAAAAAGAGTTACAAAGTTGCTTCGACGGGCAGACTAGACGCTGGCGCCACTGCACAGCTTCCCGAGGGGAGTACCTTGAAGGTGCCCATAGTGATATTCAGCAGTGAGGTATGAAGCACTTTCTCTAGGATGAGTTCGTGAACTTACTTGCTGTACTTCATCTGCCCACTCCCATTGTGTCCTAGGCCCTCTATGGTTGCCATGCTTGCTCCTCCTCCCCCAAATGGATGAAGACCTCTTCCAGTTCAGGGACTGTATCTCTTTTGTCTTTTGTTCCCATAGTGTAATGAATGTTTTGGGGAGTCAGAGTAATAGTTGTCTGAGGAAAAATCACAAAACACAATCCTGATCTCCATTAGATTATGCTAGAAGGCGTTTCTGTAGCCAGTCTAGTAAAAGGATTTTTGAGACCTTGAAGAAAAGTCCTTCAGCTGCCTGTGACAGGTGTAAATGTTAAAAACATAAATATTTAGCCAGGTGTGGTGGCTCATGCCTGTAATCCCAGCACTTTGGGAGGCCGAGACGAGAAGATTGCCTGAACCCACAGGATCAAGACCAGCCTGGGCAACATGGCGAGCCCTTGTCTCTACAATTAATTAACTAATTAATGAACTGGGGTGCCTGTAGTTCTAGCTATTTGGAAGGCTGAAGTGGAAGGATCACCTGAGTCCAGCAGGCGGAGGCTGCGGTGGCCGTGAGCGTGCCATTGCTCTCCAGCCTGGGTGACAGAGTGATTAAAAAAAACAATAATGACCAAAAATGTATTTAGTGGAAAGTGAGGAGGACCACTTTACAATTCAGGAACCCTCCTGTGTAAGCACTGAAGATTCCAGGCTGGGACCAGTGCTGAGCGTCATGGACTCTGGCCTTAAAACTGGCATCTTAAGTCCCATATAATACCTTTTCTGGGCAAGGCTCCCATCTGCTTAATCTCTGCTAAGTGAGTGTTTATTAGATCTGACTGTTAAAAAGTGCCAAGTTAAATCAGACAGTTAAAAAAATCAACATGATGCCCGTAACTGGTTTAATTTATCTTTCCTCTTCAGTAATCCCACACATTACCTACTTATTTGCTGTAATGAACATGCCATTCAACTAAAATAAGATTAACCACTTAAACCATAGCATTACTGGCAGAGAACTTTAATGCCGTTTTGTGTTTCGTTGTAAGGGTTCAGCGGTTAAACAATACAGTGTTGTTGTTTCTTCCTCTGTAATCAAGACGGTTTCTCTTAGGATTAGCACTCCCCAGCCAATCCTCCTGATGGCACATTTGAAGCCACAGATTTATATGTCAAGGTTACAGCCTGGTGGCCATGACAGCCTCCCGCATCAAACCTGTTGACCTCGTCAGCACCCCAGTGGCAGTGTGTTTTGTGAAGCCCCGTCTGCTCAAATGGCGATGGAAACCTCGCAGCCATGCAGACCAGAGATGGAGATTGAAAGGGGACTTGGATGCGCATCTGGAAAATAAGCACCCGGATGCCCCAGGTGGGATTGGGGTTCAGAAAATTAACCCACATTTCCCGTGGGAATGAACACTTGCCTGTTCTCTGCATCAAGGTCAAATCAATGGAGCTTTCTGGATTGTTCCAGCCCTGCTTATCTCTCTTTTCTTTGAACTCTAATTACAAGCATACTTCTCTTTACCTCACTTAAGGCCGATTATTGATTTATATGAATCATATCATTGTTCTGTATGAGCTAATGCTATCTCTTCAGACAGACTGCAAAGTCTCATGAATCAGGGCCTGGTAAGGGCATGGTCCTGGGTCCATAGGAAGGGCCCATGGAAGCTCGTTGGCGGAAGGAAGTGATCTCTTGTACTGTGACCCCAATCCCTGTGCCTGAACAGTCTAGAGTGGGGAAGCAGCACCAGCCAAGTGTGCAGGAACTCTGCCCCGATCACACCTTGTCTTCTAGGGAGCATATTTCATTTTTGTGACTCATCTCATGTAGGATTGCAAAGAGGCTGGGCCCAGTGGCTCATGCCTGTCATCCCAGCACTTTGGGAGGCCGAGACTGGAGGATTGCTTGAGCCCAGGAGTTCGAAACCAGCCTGGGCAACATAGTGAGATCTCATTGCTACAAAAAATTTTACAAATCAGCGGGTGTGGTGGCATGTGCCTATAGTCGCAACCACTTGGGAGGCGGAGGCAGAACAATCTTCTGAACGCAGCAGGTAGAGGCCTGCGATAGCTGTGATCATGCCACTGCACTCTGGCCTGGGTGACAGAGTGAGATCCTCGACTCAGAAGCAAAAAACAACCGAAAGGAAAGAAAGGAAGGAAGGAAGGAAGAGGGAGGGAAGGAAGGAGGGAAAAACATCGCATCTAGGACTGCAAAGAAAGTTAACATGATGACCAACAGAGTTGTCTATCCAAGCACTGACTTATTCATTCAATAAATATTTACTAAGCACCTACTGTCTAACAAGCCTTGTATCTCAGGACACAGAACTGGGAAGCTCCTTGTTGTTTTGGCCGAGATGGAAGAGACTTTAGCAGAGCTGGAAGAAAACTTATTTTTCCTCACATGTTGTCCTTCAACCCGACTTTGTAGTGGGAGAAAACCCACAGAGCTGCCTTTCCAGGTGTGCTCACCTGGCTTCCTAGCCTCACCCTTCTCCCTGCTCCTGCCTGCCTTCCTGCTGGGATCATCCAGGGGAACTGGTCTGCTCAGGTCTCCCCTGGCAGGCGGCACTGGCGGGGCTGGACGGTTCCAGGTTTGCACCTCTGGACAGGATTTAGTTTGGGTCAGGATTCCTTTAGTGGGTGGAGAAAGGGTGAGGAGGGAGATGAGTGCTGTGCGGCCTCACTGCCCAGGGAATTATGTGAACTACTCAGCAAAACAAGATTTGCCTTGGGTTTCCCCCAAGACTGGCTCTGACCATGACTTGACCCCTTTAGGGAAAAGTCAGAGCCTCAACTGCCCACAGGGTGATCTGAGCCTGGCTGGGGGACACTGGAGCCGCTGCCGCCAAGCTGGAGCTCTGGGAAGCCTGAGGTCACTCTTTGGATGGCTGTGAATCTGATAGGAACAGTCATGCTCTCTCATAGCTTGCCTCTTTCATTTTCCTACTAGAAATAGGGCATGCCTAGAGTAACAGACTGTTATGGTTGAGAGGGAATATTCATCATCCCTTATTCCAGGACTCTTTCTTTCTTTCTTTCTTTCTTTCTTTCTTTCTTTCTTTCTTTCTTTCTTTCTTTCTTTTTCTTTCTTTCTTTCCTTCCTTCCTTCCTTCCTTCCTTCCTTCCTTCCTTCCTTCCTTCCTTCCTTCTTTCCTTTCTGATTTGGAGTCTCACTCTGTCACCCAGGCTGAAGTGCAAGTGGCACGCTCATGACCACCACAGTGACCTGCTAGGCTCAGGGAGGATCCTCCCGCCTTAGCCTTCTAAGTAATTGGAACTACAGGCGTATACCACCACACCCAGCTAACTTTTTGATTTATTATAGAGACGAGGTCTCGCCAAGTTGTTGCCCAGGCTGTCTCGAACCCCTGGACTCAGGCAATCCTCTTACCTCGGCCTCCCAAAGTGCTGGGGTTATAGGTGTGAGCCACCATGCTGGCCAGGACTCCTTCCTTAGGTCTAGGGGTAACAACTTAGACACCGTGGTTTCCCTAAGCAGATGGTGCATGAGTGGCTGAGCCATGATTGTGCTCAGGTCCCCTGACTCCCAGACTGGAGCCCTCACCAGCCATGACATCCCTCACTGTTTCCTTCCTCTGTCCCCGACCTCCTTTCATTGCCTTCAGTCCACTCCCTCTCCCTTGACTGACTCACCTCACTGTTTCTCTTCCTTTCAGAATTTCAAAAACAAAAGTTACCCGTACAAGATGGAAAACAAAGAACAAAAATGAGAAAAACTAGTTTCTCCAACATTCTCTTAAACACCTTTGGCTCATTCATAGTTTGCTAATAAATATTTATGGGGTTTTGTTTTATTTTTGTTTTTGTTTTTTGAATCAGAGTCTCACTCTGTGGCCCAGGCTGCCGTGCAGAGGCACGCTCATGGCTGTCATGGCCTCGACCTGCTGGGCTTAAGTGACCCTTCCACCTCAGCCTTCCAAGTAGCTGGACCTACAGGCACATACCACCATGCTTGGATAATTTTCTGATTTATTGTAGAGATGAGGTCTCACCAAGTTGTCTAGGCTGGTCTCGAATTCCTGGACTCAGGAGATACCCTTTGCCTCTGCCTCTCAAAGTGCTGGGATTACAGGTGTGTGCCACTGTGTCTTGCCTAGTAATCACTTATGAGATACCAATCTACTTAATCATTCATACTAGTGAACTAACTGTGGACTCAAAGTTTGTTAAGCCTATTTCTAATAGGAAGAATATGCTACTTTTTTGTTGTTGTTTAGTCCAGACTAGAAGTGGACAGGAAGTGCAGTCAACTCAAACTAGCTTAAGCATAAAGGAGAGGTATTGGATTGCCTAACTGGGAAGGCCAGACATGGAACTTGCTTCCAGCTTCACTAGACTCAAGGCCCAAAGCTGGTCCTCCTTAGCACTCTCTCCCCACTTGTCTATCCTGGCTTTGTTCTTTCCTGCTGCAGACAGACATTCTTAATGCTATGGAAAAGTGGCTGCTGGCAACTGCCATTCACATACTTCCAAAAGTATGGCCCCTTCTCCTCCAATTTAAAGTGGAAAGTTCCCCCCAAAGGGCACTGATTGGGCTAGATCAGGGCACTTCGCCATCCCTGGATCACTGTGCTGCAGAACGAGGTACTGTGCCTCTCTCTCTCTCTCTCTCTCTCTCTCTCTC
>NW_007252195.1:98814-100907 GCF_000164805.1 Carlito syrichta | reverse complement strand
CACACACACACACACACACACACACACACACACACACACACACACACACACACCCTCCTCAGGGCCAGAGGGCAGAGTCCTGCAACTGACAGCCTCATCAAAATCACACGGAGTAGCAAAGGAGTGGCTCCCCACAAAAAGAAACTCTGAAAAGATGAAACTGGCAGATTCCTACTTGGATCATCTTCCCACAGTCTCCTCTGAAAACAATCTACTCTGGAGTCCTTCAGAGACCTCCGTCTGTAACCTTTCCATTCTCATTGTGTGTGTCACATGTCATTACCCCTGACAGGGACCATGGCAGTGTCTGCTCACTGATGTCATCTCCATTCTATTCCTTTCCTTCACTTAATAATCTGCTAGGGTAAGCCAGTGTCGTGGCTCATGCCTGTCATCCCAGCACTTTGGGAGGCCAAGGCGAAAGGATCGCTTGAGTTCAAGACCAGCCTGGGCAACATAGCAAGACCTCATCTCTACAAAAATTAAAAAAAAAAATTAGCCAGGCACAGCGGTGCATGCCTGTAGTCCCAGCCACTCGGGAGGCTGAGGTGGAAAGATCACCTGCACCCAGAAGGTCAAGGCTGTGGTGAGCCATGATCATGCCACTGTACTCCAGAATGGGTGACAGAGTGAGAGACTCTGACTCAATAATAATAATAATAATAACATTCTTAGACTCCAACTCTGATTTTTTTTGCTCATTGGCTCAAACGCCTTCAGTGACACTCCAGTCCTAGGAGTTATGGAGGTTGCCAACAAAATGGACTTGCCTGGTAGCCAGCCCCAGATGGCTACTAGCTGAATCCATGCCCTAGCAGCTAAGGTAAATATCAGACCATCAAACCAGGTTGTCTCCATCTCTCAGATACAAAATGTTTTCTGCAATTCCGGTAACTATTGTATTTATCTAGATTGCGTCTTGACTGCCTGGTGTGTTCAGGCTGTGGCCACAGTCTAAGACAGGTCTACAGACTGCTGACACTTGGAAATTACACTCTGAGCAGAGTTTGAGGTGGGCAGAGTGAGACACAGTACAGCTGTCCAGTTTTCTTTTGATTTGACATCATATCACTTCGGAGAGGCAAAATACCACTTTAAAATGCCCTTATCTACTGCTGAAATGACACAGAGTTTTTAAAAAATCTGCTTGCAGCCGGGTGCGGTGGCTCACATCTATAATCTCAGAATTTAGGGAGGCTGAGGCAGGAGTATTGCTTAGCCTAGGAGTTTGAGACCAGCCTGGGCAACATGGTAAGACCTTGCCTCTACAAAATATCAAAAAATGAGGCAGGCTTGGTAGCATACACCTGCAGACCCAGCTACTCGGGAGGCTGAGGCAGGAGGATCACTTGAGCCCCGGAGTTCAGGGCTACAGTGTGTGGCCACAATCTGAACACACCAAGCAGTCGAGGCACAATCTAGATAAATACAACATTGGCAGTTACTGGAATTACAGAAAACATTTTGTATCTGAGAGATGGAGACAACTTGGTTTGATGGTCTGCAATTTTAACTTATGATCACACCACTATACTCCAGCCTGGGTGACAGAGCAAGACCCTGTCTCTAAAAAAAAGAGAAAATGAAAAGGAACTCACTGGGCAGTTCTTTGTGGGTGAATCCTTCCCTCATCAGGAGTGAGAGCCACTCTTGGCACTCAGGTTCCCCTTCTTTCTTGCCCTGCTTTGAGAGGCAGCCCCAAATCTGCACTGTGGGAGTAGCTCAGCTTGCGATTTCACTGTGCTCTTATCTCCATGGCAGCCTCCAGCTGTCCCTAAGGGCAGCCTCACCTTGGCTTCTGTACTCCTTGCTACAGCAAGGAGGCACACCTGTCAGAGCACAGGAGCAAGTGGATGGTGGTCAGGTAAGAAGGCACTTCAGCCGGGCTCGGTGGCTCAGCCTGTAATCCCGTGCCTTGGGAGGCTGAGGTGAGTGAATTGCCTGAGCCCGCGGGTTCGAGACCCGCCTGGGCAACTTGGTAAGACCTCTACAATAAAATAAAAAAATTAGCTGGGCGTGGCAGCGCACGCCTGTAGTTCCAGCTACTCGGAAGGCTGAGGTGGAAGGATCACTTGAGCCCACTAGGTCAAGGC
>NW_007252195.1:96750-98785 GCF_000164805.1 Carlito syrichta | reverse complement strand
CTGCACTCCAGTCTGGGCGACAGAGTGAGACTCCAACTCAAAAAAAAAAAAAAGAAGGCACTTCAATGACAAAGATGTATTTCTTACTTGGGCCTGGCATAGTCATTTAAAAAAATCCATAAATATACCAATAGGAATGAAAAACTTAGCTTCCAACTGCAGGAGACACCTCTTAAAAGACAAGTGACGATGGCCCAAGGCCCATGGTCAATGCTGTCAGTTGTGTGTGTCTCAAATCTCCTATAGAAAGGCGAGGACTCTGAGACAAAATATTTTGGGTAAAATGAAGGATAAACAAATTGATCACATAGAAGTGGGAGGGGGAAAAGGTGGAGGGATCAAAAATCACCTGTCCAGTACAACATGCACAGGTGGGGGTGGTGGGTAGACTTAAAGTCCAGACTTCTTTGTCACTATACCAAACAGCCATGTTATACAAAATTATCTGTACCCCCTAAAGCTGTTAAATAAAGAAAAAAATCTTTAAAAAAGGATAATCTACAATTTCTTGACTTCTTAAAAAGGAAAAAATTCCAGCATTTGTAGATTCCTCTCAGAAAACGTTTTACACTCATTAGCTACGAAAAAAAGTATTATTGCAAGGAAACAGATGAGGTAAATTTCAATCAGATAAGCCTCTGGGAATCACAAGTGACACTGCCCACCCAGGGCACAATCTTTTTTTAATGAAAAAAAGCCTGAAAAAACTCCCGCAGACCACACAGCCAGAATCAAGACTTTTATAAGCAGACATTGCCACCTTCAGGGCCACTGGAAAAATCAAATCAAATCCTTCAGCAAATTATCAAACAGTCTCTTAGGAAATTGAAAATCATGAGTCAATCTACTTTTCCAATGTACAATGGTGATATCATATTATATCTCTGTTTTTGTGGTTAACTTTTATTTCAATGTATTTTTAAGAGTTATATTTTGGTAAGACTGTTTTCCAACTTCATATTCTTTCAGAAAGCAACTTTCTTACATTTTTCTGTGAGGGTCACTGAAACACTATTTTTAAAAATAGTGAGGAGTCTCACTCTCGCTCACGGCCACTACAGCCTCGATCTTCTGGGCTCAGGTGATCCTTCCGCCTCAGTCTTCCAAGTAGCTAAAAACACAGGTATGTGCCACAACACCCAGTTACTTTTTTGATTTACTGTAGAGATGAGGTCTTGTCAAGTTGCCCAGGCTGGTCTTAACCCCTGGGCTCAGGCAATCCTCTTGCCTCCAACTCCCAAAGTGGTAGGATTACAGGCGTGAGCCACTCACTGTGCCTGACTCACACACAAAACTTAAGAGAAAAACATATATCCTTCTTTTTAAAAAATATGTATTTTAGGTCTTTAAGCTGTCATTTTGCTTTTGCCATGCCACATAAAAAGAAAATAAGACCTTTGAAGAGATAGATGTTGACATTTATGGGAAATTTCTTTAGCAATAGAGTGTACAGACTGGGTACAGTGGCTTATGTCTGCAATCCCAGCACTTTGGGAGGCCAAGGCGGGAGAATTGCTTGAGCCCAGGAGTTCAAGACCAGCCTGGGCAATATAGCGAGACCTTGTCTCTACAAAAAGTACAAAAAGTAGCCAGGTGTTGTGGCATGTATCTGTAGTTCCAGCTAGGGAGGCTGAGGTGGAAGGATCACTTGAGCTCAGGAGATCGAGGGCTGTGGTGAGCTGGGATCTTGCCACTGTACTACAGTCTGAGTGAGAGGGTGAGACCCTGACTCAAAAAAAAAAAAAAGATTATATAAAAGGAAGATGGAATTACTCAGTAAATCAGTATTTCCCCCCCCCCCAAAAAAATCTGCAGAATTCTCTTAAGATCTCTCTCTCCTCTCTTTCTCTCTCCTCCCCCCCTTCTCTCTCTCTCTCTCTCTCTCCTCTCTTTTTCTCTGTGATGGTCGCTGAAACAGTATTTTTTAAAATAGTGAGGAGAGCCGGGCTCGGTGGCTCAACCTGTAATCCCAGCACTTTGGGAGGCTGAGGTGAGTGGATTGCCTGAGCCCGTGGGTTCGAGACACGCCTGGGCA
>NW_007252195.1:93410-96593 GCF_000164805.1 Carlito syrichta | reverse complement strand
CTGGGCAGCAGAGTGAGACTCCACCCAAAAAAAAAAAAAAAAGGTAGTGAGGAGTCTCACTCTCCCCCCTTCTCTGTGTGTATGTGTGTGTCTCTCTCTTTCTCCTCTCTTATCTCTCTTTCTCTCTCTCTCACACACACACACACACACACACACTCACACGCACACACGCTCTTTCTCCTGGAGATTTAGAAGTTACATATATGATAATATTAAAGGCTCTGAGAATTATCATAAAGAAATCAGTTTAGCATTTGTTGTATTCACTTTTTTTTTTCTTCCAAAAAACCCTATTAATCCTCCCAGGTAAGTTATTAAGAAAAAATTAAAAATATGCTTTGGGGAACGTGACCTTGACCTGAGGTTTCCTTAACTACAGTATAACTCATTGTAAAGATTTGTGTTGTCTCATTGTTTTGCAATTTTCGAGAGATCCCAGGAGTTTGATTTCAAATGAGGGTCCACAGACATCATACTTGACCTTGGAGCTGGATGACCCACCCAGGTGTCACATGACCAGCACCAGCAAGAATGACATTTGGGACCCTTGCTCTGCTCTGAACCTAGGGATCATTTCACTTGCCTATTCACACCCCAAGTTCCTGAACTTTCCTGCCTGAATTTTCCCCTTATCTCTTATTTTTGACCTCAAAAAAATCCCTCAGAAAAACAAAAACAAAAACACAGCACACTTGACACTGTTCTGGTGTCGGCTCTTTTCTCTGCTTTGATTCACATTCTTTCATTCTACTTTCTTTCAGCCACTCCAGGAAGAAGCCAACCAGATTCAGCTTATCCTAAAGCTCTGGGGCTGGATTGTGTCCACTCATTCATTCATTGGAGAAATAGCATGGGTCTCCTAAGACAAAACAGGCAGTGTGCCAGGGTCTGGGGCTCCAGCAGGGAACCCAGACGGAAGTAGAGCTCAGGATCTAACGAAAATGCCAAGGCAGGCAGTCTCTGGCCCCAAACGGGACCCAGGTAGATCCCAGGTGAGAAAACCAGGGATTACTACCAGTGAGAAAATTTTAAATTTCCAGGTGCAGTGGGTCATGCCTGTAATCCCAGCACTTTGGGAGACAGAGGCGGGAGGACTGCCTGAGTTCAGGGGTTCGAGACCAGCCTGGGCAACTTGGCAAGCCATCGTCTCTACAATAAATCAAAAAATTAGGTGAGCATGGTGGCACACGTCTGTAGTTTCAGCTACTTGGAAGGCTGAGGCGGCGAGATCCCCCGAGCCCAGCAGGTGGAGGCTGCGGTGGCTGTGAGTATGCCACTGCACTCCAGCCTGGGTGACAGAGGGAGACTCCAACTCAAAAAAAAATTTGTTTTAAATAAATAAATAGGGCCGGGCACAGTGGTTTACACCTATAATCCCAGCACTGTGGGAGGCCAAGGTGAGAGGATTGCCTGAGCCCACAGGTTCGAGACCAGTCTAGGCAAATTGGCGTGACTTCTTCTTTATAATAATTCAAAAACTTAGCCAGGTGTGGTGGTGCATGCCTGTAATTCCAGCTACTTGGAGGGCTGAGGTGGAAGCATCACCTGAGCCCAGCAGGCCAAGGCTGCGGTGGCCAGGAGCATGCCACTACACTCCAGCCTGGGTGACAGAGTGAGACTCTGACTCTCTTTCTTTCGAATTGGAGTCTCACACTGTTGCCCGGGCTAGAGTGCAGTGGCACATTCATAGCTCGTCACAGCCTTGACATCCTGGGCTCAAGCAATCCTCTCACCTCAGTCGCCCAGGTAGCTGGAGCTACACAGGTGCATGCCACTATGCCTGACTAATTTTTTTTTTAAGTCTTTTTTGTCAGGCACGGTGTCTCAAGCCTATAATCCCAGCACTTTGGGAGGCTGAGGCGAGAGGATTACCTGAGCCCAGGGCTTCGAGATCAGCCTGGGCAACTTGGTAAGACCTCGTCTCTACTTTCCAAGTAGTTCCAGCTACTCGGAAAGCTGAGCTAGAAGGATTGCCTGTGCCCAGCAGGTTGAGGCTGCAGTGGCCGTGAGCATGCTACTGCACTCCAGCCCGGGTGACAGAGTGAGACTTCAACTCAAAAAAAATTATTTTTGTAGAGATGAGGTCTTGCCATGTTGCCCAGGCTGGTCTCGAACCCTGGGCTCGAGCGATCCTCCTGCCTCAGTCTCTCAAAGTTCTAGGATTACAGGCATGAGCCATCCTGCTGGCCCACTGAGTTAATTTTTTAATTGACATAATATTTGTACATATTTATGGAGTGCATGAGATATTTTGTTACATGTATATGATGTACAATGGTCAAGTCAGGATACTTGGGCTATCCATCACCTTGGGTGTTTACAATTTCTAAGTGTTGGAAACATTTCAAGTCCTTTCTTCTAGCTAGTTAGAAATATACAATACACTGTTGTTACCTATGGTCACCCTGGCATGCTATGGAACATTAGAACTTGTCCTGCTCTCTAACTCCATGTCTGTACCCATTAACTCACCTCTCTTCATTCCTCCCCACACCCTCTTCAGCCTTCATTATTTTATTCTCTACCTTCATGATATCAGTTTTTGTTTTGAGTAGGTGTCTTACTCTGTCGCCCAGGCTGCAGTGCAGTGGCACGCTCATGGCCGCTGTAGCCTTGACCTGCTGGGCTCAGGCGATCCTTCCGCCTCAGCCTTCCAAGTAGCTGGAACTCCAAGCACGCACCACCACACCTGGCTAATTTTTCTTGATTTATCGTAGAGACAAGGTCTCGCCAAGTTGCGTAGACTGGTCTTGAACCCCTGGGCTCAGGCAATCCTCTCACCTTGACCTCCCAAAGTGCTGGGATTAAAGATACAAGTCACTGCACCTGGTCAATTTTTTTTAGCTTCCACGTATAAGGGACTCTCACATGAATGAGAACATGCTGTATTTGTCCTTCTGTGTTTGGCTTACTTCATTTAACGTAATGACCTCCAGTTCCATCCATGTTGCCACAAATGACAGGATTTCTGTCACCCAGACCGGAGTGCAATGGCCACTCCCGGCCACCACAACCTCGACCCTCTGGGCTCCGGCGATCCTTCCGCCTCAACCTTCCAAGTAGCTGTCACTACAGGCGTGCACTACCACGCCCGGCGAATTTTTGATTTGTTGTAGAGATGAGGTCTCGTCAAGTTGCCCAGGCGGGTCTCGAACCCGTGGGCTCAGGCAATCCACTCACCTC
>NW_007252195.1:87820-93327 GCF_000164805.1 Carlito syrichta | reverse complement strand
TTTTGAGCGAATGAATGGAAGTTACCTGGAATGACTGGTTTCTTTTGTGTGTATGTGTATATGTGTGTCAGAGTCTCAGCCCAGGCTGAAGTGCAGTGGCGTGATCATGGCTCACTACTGCCTCAGCCTCCCGAGTAGCTGGGACTACAGTTACACTCCACCACACTTGGCTAATTTCTTAATTTTTTTGTAGAGACAAGGTCTCACTATGTTGTCCAGTCTAGTCTCGAACTCCTAGGCTCAAGCTATCCTCCTGCCCCAGCCTCCCAAAGTGCTGGGATTATAAGCATGAGGCACAGCACCCAGCCAACTGGTTTCAATATTAAATTTTGAATCATGTTAATGAAAGCTAGCAAAGCAAATAAGTAACAAACTAAAATTAGTAGAAGAACACAAACTGAGGTTTTCTTAAATAAGCTTGCAGAGTTTTGTGTATTTGTGATTGCTACATTGCATATACAGGACATGGTCCTTTTCTGCTAATAAATTATTTCCAGTGCAGTAGAGGAAATAGAATGAAATATCATTATTTCCCAGAGTTCCCAAGTGATACTGAAACTTACAGATGTTCTGCCATGTGGTTTAAGAGCCAAAACACCTCAAGTTTTCACCAATATGTGAAATAATTGAGTAGACATGAGAGAGGCTGAAAATATATTAGCTCAAGATGTGACTTGAAACTTGTACTTTTAGACTTATGGCAAATTTTAAGGACAACTTTTGGGTACATATTTAGGGTAGATTTGCCTACATATTTAGAGTATATCCGCAAGTTCTTTTTTTAAAATATTCCCAGGCATTGATCATCTTTAGATTTAATGTCACTAATAATTATTTGGCTTTTTTTTTTTTTTTTTGAGTTGGAGTCTCACTCTGTCACCCAGACTGGAGCGCAGTGGCCGCTCCCGGCCACCGCAGCCTCGACCTGCTGGGCTCCGGCGATCCTTCCGCCTCAGCCTTCCGAGCAGCTGGAGCTACAGGCGTGCGCTACCACGCCCGGCTGATTTTTTTTTTATTTATTGTAGAGATGAGGTTTTGCCCAAGTTGCCCAGGAGGGTCTCGAACCCACGGGCTCAGGCAATCCACTCACCTCAGCCTCCCAAAGGCGCGGGATTACAGACTGAGCCACCGAGCCCAGCTCTATTTTTAGTTTCTTGAGAAATCCTCATACTGTTTTCCATAATGGCTATATTCATTCACATTCCCACCAACAGTGTGTCAGAGTTCCCTTTTTTCCACATTCTTGTCAACATATTTTTTGGCTTTTTAACACTAGCCTTCTAACAGGGGTAAGATACTATCTCACTGTGGTTGGATTTTTGTTTTGTGGTGTGTGTGTGTGTGTGTGTGTGTGTGTGTGTGTTCAGTCAAATTCTCACTCTGTCACCTAGACTTGAGTGCAGTGAAACAACTGCATGATCATGTAATCTCAAACTTCTGGGCTCAAGTGATCCTCCTGCCTCAGTCTCCCGAGTAGCTGAGACTATAGGCATACACCATCATGCCTGGTTAATTTTTCAATTTTTTGTAGAGATGGGGTCTCCATTTGTTGCCTAGCCTGGTCTCGAACTCCTGGGCTCAGATAATCCTCCAGCCATGGCCTCCCAGAGTGCTGGGATTATAGGCATGAGCCACTGTGCCTGACCTCATTGTTATTGGTATGCATTTCCCTGATGATTTGTGACATTGAAGTTCTACAAGAATTTGCCTGTCTTGGCCAAGCACGGTGGCTCACGCCTGTCATTCTAGCACTTGGGAGGCTGATGTGAGAGGTTTGTCCGAGCCCAGGGGTTCAAGACCAGTCTGGGCAACTTGGTGAGACCTCATCTCTACAATAAATCAAGAAAAATTAGCTGGGTGTGGAGGCATGGGTTTGTAGTTCCAGCTGCTTGGAAGGCTGAGGCAGAAGGATCACCTGAGCCCAGCAGGTCGAGGCTGTGGCGGCCCTGAGCATGCCACTGCACTCCAGCCTGGGTGACAAAGTGAGACTCTGACTCAAATAAATAAATAAATAAATAAATAAATAAATAAATAAGAAAATGAGCCACGTGTGGAGATACATACCTGTCGTCCTAGTTCCTTGAGAGGCTGAGGTGGAAGGATCACCTGAGTTCAATAGGTCAAGGCTACGGTAGCCATGAGTGTGCCATTGCACTCCAGCCTGGGCAACAGAGGAGTGAGACAAAAAAATAATAATAATTGAAAACATAAAAAATAACTGCAGAGCCTTTCGGGATGACACATCCCCTGGGTCTGTCTGGGTTCCTCTCATCTTTTGCCTTACCATGGTCTGTCCAGTCTGTAACAGTCACCTACAAAGTCTTCATTGGTTGAAAAGTGTCTGTGTCTTCCAAGCAGTGTGACACCCCAAATGCAGGGACCGTGGTGAACACCAGCTTTCCACTGGAGCCAGATTCTTCTTCCATCTCAGGAGATCAACTCTGTTCCTCAACCTCCCTGTAAATATAGTTTTCATAATTTTTCTTCCAGATATTACTTCTTGGAAAACTGTGGTTTCATCCCTACTCATGAAGTCTTGTAACTATTATGACTTGACATGTCACATCCTCCAGTGAACTTTCCCTTTGTAAACTCTGTGCTGTGTCGACAGTTGCAAAGATGAGGTAGGGAGGGTGGAGGTGGCTGCAGTGTAGACAGTCACCCCCTCCCTTCCCACACAGACAATCCTAGAAGGGAGAAGCGTAAGGAAGGAGAACTTTGAAGAATGATTATTACTCTGCTAAGGTAATAAAAGTAACTTTCCTTAAAACCACTTCTTGGTTGGGCACGGTGGCTCAGCCTGTAATCCCAGCACTTTGGGAGACTGAAACGAGAGGATTGCCTGAGCCCAGGGGTTTGAGACCAGCCTGGGCAACTTGGTGAGACTTTGTCTCTACAATAAACCACAAAAAAAGTAGCCAGGCGTGGTAGCGTGCGTCTGTAGTTTCAGCTACTTGGAAGGTTGAGGAGGAAGGATCGCCTGAGCCCAGCAGGTCGACGCTGCGGTGGTTGTGAGCATGCCACTGCCCTCCAACCTGGGCAATAACAGTGAGACTCCAACTCAAAAAAAAAAAAAAAAAGCCACTTCTTTGGATGTCTTCCAGTCAGGCGAGCGGGGCTGCGTCGACCAAAGGGCAGCGGCTGTGGAGTCCGTGACCGTGATCAGATTGAAATCATGGCAGGTCCTGAAGCTGATGTCCAATTCCAGTTCACTGGTATTAAAAAATATTTCAGCTAGTACACTTTCACGGGTAGAATGAATTGTGTATTGGCCACATATGGAGGCATTGCTTTGATGGTCTTATACTTCAAGTTAAGGTCTAAAAAAACTCTAGCTGTGAAAGCAACATAAATGAATACTAAATTGTTAGGTTCCCATGCCTGGAGAAACTGATGTCAACTCATCACATGATAATTCAACTTGTACAATAAATTATGAACCTGGAGGGAAAAAAAACCCCACTTCTTTGGAGTATCAGGTAAGTACCTTTTGACCTCTTGAGTTTGAAATGGCTTTGCAGGTACATGTGACCTTGGACTCCAAAATAAGGGCTTATGGAGGAGACACAGCCAGGCACAGCGGTGTGTACTTGTAGACCTAGCTAGTTGGGAGGCTGAGGCAGGAGGATTCCTTGAGCCTAGGAGTTGGAGGCTGCAGTGAGCTATGATTACACCACCACCGTCCAGCCTGGGACACAGAGCGAGATCCTGTCTCTAAAAATAAATAAATAAGCAAAGTTTTCTAGAAAAGTGTGTGCCCACGGTGGGAAGGAGAGGGGTGAGAAACCAGAGAGACAGCGGAAGAGAAAAAGAAGGGGAATGAGGGAAGGACAGAAGAGAAAGAGAGTCAGAAAGAATGACACAGGATGGCTAAGTGTCTGTCTCCTTGTCCCTTTCACCCACACAGCGTCCGGGGCTACCGCAGATTTCCAATTCGCGGGAGCTCTTCCAGGGAGCTGGCTGTGGCCCGAGGCTCTGGCACTGACTCTCAGAGGAAAGCTTGGTGGTGACAGAAGCAGAAGTCAGACAAGAAGGCCCTGTGCGATATGTGAGCTCCCGGGTGACCCGTCATGAGACCTTAGGAAGAAAACCACTGGGAATCTTACCCTGGAGTTTCTAGTACCTGGCTAGCTCCCTGCTAGGTGCTTGGAAGCAGACTGACGAACATAATGAAATGATTTTGTAATCTGTCATAATACCATAAGCCACAGAGCCACAGACTTTGACCCCTCACAGGTATAATAAGCTCCTTTATTCCGCTGCACATGCTCGCCCTATGGGAAGGAGGAGGGTCCTTCTTCTAATTACACCACCCAAGCATATGTTTTGCTGGAGAACAAAGCGTCATATTCATTGGCAACAATCTTATTAGCCAGGTTCTCGTTACTAGCCAGTTAACTAATTGACAGTTAAGAATTTGTATTCATAATATACTGCAGTCAGGCATGGCTTAATCTGACAGTTTTATTAAAAATGTAGGCAGGCTCCGAGACCGGCATGACTGTCAGCCCTTATGCAGGAATCCTGTCTCCCAAGGAACGGAACTTGCTGGAAAATAACATCATTCTGGCAGGAAATTGTTCTCCCAGGCCGAGATCCCGGAGTCAACAGGGCTCTTCAGCTGGGGGATTTTTCTTGTCATTGTTTTTGTTCCCTTTGTGACACATCAGAACAAGGAAGTGATTTTGTCCGTGTTTTCTTAAAATCTTACTGGCATGGTTCACTTGTTTCGAACTGTATTATTCAGGTGGAAGATTAGCCTAACTTTTCCTTTCTGTTTTTCTGTGTCACTCATCCTCTTTTTAAAATTGTATTTTAGACCAGGTGTGGTGGCTCACATCTGTAATCCCAGCACTTTGGGAGGCCAAGGTGAGCAGATTGCTTGCACCAGGGATTTGTTGTTCTTGTTGTTTGTTGTTTGTGTCAGAGTCTCACTCTGCCACCCAGGCTGGAATGCAGTGGCACGCTCACGGCCACAGCAGCCTCAACCTGCTGGGCTCAGGCCATCCATCTGCTTCAGCCTTCCAAGTAGCTGGAACTACAGACCCGTGCCACCATGCCCAGCTAATTTTTTGATTTATTACAGAGATGAGATCTTGCCAAGTTGCCCAGGCTGATCTCGAACCCGTGGGCTCAGGCAATCCTCTCGCCTCAGCCTCCCAAAATGCTGGGATTACAGGCATGAGCCAACGTGCCCAGCTCTGCACCAGGGATTCTAAAACCATCCTGGGTAACATAGCAAGACCTCATCTCTATAAAAACACTTGAAAATTAGCCAGGTGTGGTGGTGTGAGCCTGTGGTCCTAGCTATGTGGGAGGCTAACATAGGAGGATTGCTTCAACTCAGGAGTTTGAAGTTGTAGTGAGCTATGACCTTGCCACTGCACTCCAGTCTGGACAACAGAATGAGACCCAAACTCAAAAACAAAAGGAAGCCGGGTTTGGTGGCTCAGCCTGTAATCCCGCGCCTTGGGAGGCTGAGGTGAGTGGATTGCCTGAGCCCACGG
>NW_007252195.1:74238-87800 GCF_000164805.1 Carlito syrichta | reverse complement strand
AGCATGTCGAGGCTGCGGTGGCCGGGAGCGTGTCACTGCACTCCAGTCTGGGCAACAGAGTGAGACTCCAACTCAAAAAACAACAACAACAAAAATGAAAGGAAGGAAGGGAGAGAGGGAGGGCGGAGAAAAGAAAAGAGAAAAGACAAGACCTGTAGGATAGATGGAGCCAAGAGTGTTCAAGGTAGAGGAACAATATGTGCAAAGGTCTAAAATTAAAAAAATAAAAATTAAAAAATTAAAAATTTCATTTTGTGGGAGTATAGAAATAACTGTTTCTCAAATTGGTCAACTCCAATGCCATCCAAAGCCGTGTGGGTGATGGTGGAAGAGATGGAGCTCAGAATCTGTCCTGCCACACGTGTCCTTGCCAGTCTTTGCCTTTGAACTTCTACCCATTTTCCAGGACCCAGCTTAGCCGTTCTGCCCTCCCGGGCATCTTCTCCTCTGGTTCCCCTGCTGACGGAAATCAATTGGGCCCCCTCCTCCCATGATCCCCTGCGCCAGCTCTAATCTCGTTTGTCAGTGTGTAAACATTTCTGATCTCTGTTCTGCTCGTCAGTATCTCTAGAATCTGGTCTTTGCCTGCGGCAGGACATTGACCCGCTTGCTGTCCCCTGCTTCAGATCAGCCCTCCGACAGGGACCTTTCCAAGACACAAAGGTAGTCACCAACTGTACCTAAAACCCTTCCACAGTTTTTGTTTTTTGAGTTGGAGTCTTACCCTGTCGCCTAGGCTGGGCTCAGGCGATCCTTCTGCCTTAGTCTCCAGAGTGGCTGAGACCACCATGCCTGGCTAATTTTTTTATTTTACTTTATTTTGTAGAGACGGGGGTCTCACTATGTTGCCTAGGCTGGTCTCGAACTCTTGGGCTCAAGCAATCCTCTCTCCTCGGCCTCCCAAAGTGCGTAGGCCCAGCCCCACAGCTCTTTATTTATTCATACCCCAAATATATACAGGTACTTACTGTGTCCCATGCAGTGTTTGGGTGCTAGGAATTCACCAAAGAACCAAACACTCAAACACTCCTTGCTGGTGGAGCTGCATGCCAGTGGGAGGGGACAGCAATACATAAACGAGTAAGTATGGCAGGCAGTGACAAGTGCCACGAGAGAAGCAAATCGAGTTCAGGGTCTCGGGTGTGAGGGAAAGGAGGACCCCCGCTGTCTCAGAAAGCCATCGGCTGGCCAAGGCCTCCGCGAAGGCACACTGGGCAGGTGCAAAGGAGGGAGGGCGTGAACCAGGGGAAACCCGGGGGAGCAGGGAACAGTCTGAACAGTGTGAAGGAAGATCGCTGTTAGGAAGAAGCGAGGGCGAGAGGTAGGTGGTGGAGGTGAGGGAGAGCATTGGCGGGCTGTGTGGACATTGCAAGGTCTTGGGGCTCTACTCTGAGTGAGGTGAAGACTGTGGAGGACTTCCAGCAGAGGCGTGTCTGATCCACCATCAGTTTTCAAAACTGAGTACTGGGTTAGGCCAGGCAGGCGCGGTGGCTCACGCCCGTAATCCCAGCACTTTGGGAGGCGGAGGCAAGAGGATTGCCTGTGCTCAGGGGTTTGAGTCCAGCCCAGACAGCTTGACAAGACCTCATCTCTACAATAAATCAAAACATTAACTGGACGTAATGGCGCGTGTCTGTGGTTCCAACTACTTGGAAGGCTGAGACAAAAGGATCACCTGAGCCCACCGGATCGAGACTGGAGTGCAGTGGCCAGAGGCTGTACCACTACAGTGGCCATGAGCATACCGCTACACTCCAGCCTTGGGGACAGAGTGAGACTCCTACTCAAAAAAAAGAAAAAGAAAGAAAAGACAGAACCTCGCCATCCTGGAATACCTTAACATCTTATTTAATGTCTGAGAGGTTTTTGTGTGTGGAGAGAAATGCTTACTACTCTTTATCTTTTGTTAGATGACAAATGTATTACTCATGAATTCATTAAATTATTAACATTTCCTTAAACAATCAACACTCTTAGATATATACACACAAAAACGTAATGGATTTAAATAGGTTAAATTTTTTCAAACATGTGCTCAAAATTTGGTTAACTAAATTCTTCTAATCATATAATCTATTAGCAGCTCTTAAATGCTTTAAACACTTTAAAGAGCAGGGGAAACACACAGCATATTCCAGTAATGACAAAGCTGCATATTTATACTAAAATTGATTATAAAAGGCAAGACCCTGTCTCTAAAAACAAATTTTTTTAAAAAGATAAGCACAAAGCAACACATTTAAATCCTGGAGTGCAGTGGTACAATCATAGCTTACTGCAGCCTCAAACTCCTGGGCTCAAGTGATCCTCCCACCTCGGCCTCCCAAGTAGCAGGCCCTATAGGCATGCAACACTGGGCTCAGCTCTTTGTGCTTACCTGATCTCATGTTTGTATCTCCCTAGTGTTACATTTTGGGGGTGTGTATTGTGGATGCCGTGGTGTGCCATCTAGATTCTTCGGCAGGACTAAGGCACTCATCCCCTCGGCTGCCAAGAAAGTTAGCAGCTAGCAGTTCATAGCTGGGTCCCTTTCAGAGTCTCTGCCAATAGGAGTTGCTCCCTTCCTTTTTCCTCCCTTCCCCTTCCTCTCTTCCTTTCTTCCTTCCTTTTTTCCTTCCTTCCTTTTTCCTAGCTGAGCACCTACTTCTTCAGGAATAACTTGTCTCAGCACTGTTTATGTTCACTCTTTTCTACTTACATAGTTTTTTAAAAAATCTGTGCTTTAGCCAGGCTCGGTGTCTCAGCCTGTAATTCCACGCCTTTGGGAGGCTGAGGTGAGTGGATTGCCTGAGCCCGCGGGTTCGAGACCCGCCTGGGCAGCGAGACCTCATCTCTACAATAAATCAAAAAATCAGCCGGGTGTGGTAGCGCATTCCTGTAATTCCAGCTACTCGGAAGGCTGAGGCAGAAGGATCGCCGGAGCCCAGCAGGCGAGGCTGCGGTGGCCGGGAGCGGCCACTGCACTCCAGTCTGGGTGACCGAGTGTGACTCCAACTCAAAATAAATAAATAAATAAATAAATAAATAAATAAATAAATAAATAAATAAAATCTGTGCTTTATAAACCAATACCTGTATACAATGTATTTTACCAAAATTAATAAAAATGAAACTTATCCTCTCATAGTCAACTTTCTTATTCATTATAACTATCTTTTGCTACTTTTTAAGGTTTCTCCTTTGCTTATGAGTATAAACTTGTGACCATATAGGTTCAAACCAGTTCAACTGTCATACTACCAATAACATCTAAAACTTATTTATTTGTGTTCACTTGCAGAACCTACTTTTTTAAAATTAAAGTTAACCAGTTAATTAACTTGTTTGTTTGCTTGTTTGTTTATTTATTTATTTTTGAGTCTGAGTCTCACTTTGTCGCCCAGGCTGGAGTGTAGCGAAATGCTCACGGTCACTGCAGCCTCAATCTGCTGGGCTCAGGCGATCCTTCCGCCTCAGCCTTCCAAATAACTGGAACTACAGGCACGCGCTACCACACCTGACTAATTTTTTGATTTATTGTAGAGACGAGGTCTCACCGAGTTGCCCAGCTTGTTCTGGAATCCCTGGACTCAGGCAATCCTCTCACCTAGGCCTCCCAAAATGCTGGGATTACAGGATTGAGCCACTGCACCCGGCCTACTACCTCTAGAGTCAAGATTTAATCCATGTCTCCATCTCCACGTCCCAAGAAGGCTGAGGAGGGAGGATAGTCTGAGCCCAGGAGATCGAGGCTGCGGTGAGCTGTGATCGTGCCACTGCATTCCTGGGTGACAGCATGAGACCCCGACTCAAAAAAATAATAATAAAATGCTTCATTTTCTCTCCCTATCCCACCGTCTGTGTCTGTTTCCCACAGTACTTGGCGCTTAACCCAGTGCCTGGTTCTAAAAAGAATGAATGCATTTCTCCCACATGACACATTCTGGCTCTGCTCCTTCCCTCCTATCTCCAGGGTCCTGTTCCAGGCCATGCCCCTCTCACACCTGGATTTGTGAAACAGGCTGGGCATTGCCTTTATCTAATCCACCCGGCTCACAGCAGCAAGAACCATTGTCCTCAAGCATCTTTTTCATCACATCACTCCCCTTCTAAGAAGCCTACAACAGCTCCAATTGCCTCCTGAAGTAAATTAAAACTCCTAATCATGGGTTTCAAGGGTCTCTGCCAATTAACTGCCTCCCTTCTCCCACACTTAGCTGTGGCCATCTTGTCACAGGACCTCGGGCATGACTTCCCTGCCGCCCTGCACTTCTGCTCCCATCCTAAGCCTGACCCTTCAAGCTTTCTCTCCTCCTTTTCCAGCTTCCTACCCTTTTTCTTTCTCCCATACCATGTCCCTTCCCCTGCTTCAAAAATATTGTTCACAGTCGAGTGCAGTGGCTCACGCTTGGAATCCCAGCACTTTGGGAGGCCGAGGAGGGAGGATTGCTTGAGCGCAGGAGTTTGAAACCAGCCTGGGCAACATAGTGAGACCTTGTTTCTACAAAAACAAAAACAAAACAGCAACAAGATATTGCTCAAAATTCTTTCCTTCCTGATTTCTTCCTAAAATCAACTCCATGTGGCTTTGTCCTTTGTTTTCCAGAGTATAGGATATTTGTGTGATCTATGTGTTATTAATGTGTCACACCCCGTGACCTCTGGGAACTTACTTGTTGGTACTGTCTGCCGTATTAGAGTTCAGCAACACCAAGGTCAAGGATCATGTCCTTTTAGCACTTGTGACTTCCTGTGATCCTCAGTGCCACAGAGATCAAGAGGAGACCTTAAAATGGGAAACCAATTTTTTTCGTCAGATCTCCTGGACCAGGCTGGGTCAGTCTGACTGGTGCAGCCACATCTGAGCAGTAGACTATATGTCCCCAGCACTGTTCCTGAGGAAGAATCTTAGCGTGGTGATGAGGGTGAGGGACAAAAACAAATGTTTCTGAATGCCCTCTCTGTGCCCAACACTGTGTGGAGAGCTTTACATGTGGCGTCTGATCAGACCTTCCAAACAACCTGATGAATTGGGAATGGTCGTTCCTGACTTGCTAAGTACATTGGGAATCCAAGAGAATTTGTATAAACTGCCCTAGTCACTGATTCAGGTCATTCTGGTTTCAAAAATCTTGCCGCTGTTCTCACAACAGGAGGACATTTTTGTCGCTGTTGTTTGTTTGAGTCAGGGTCTCACTTTGTCACCAGGCTGGAGTACAGTGGCAATAATAATGGCTCACTGCAGCCTTTACCTCCCGGGTTTAGGTGATCCTTTTTCCTCAGCTTCCCGAGTAGCTGGGTTTCAGGCGCATGCCACCATGCCTGGCTGATTTTTTAATTTTTTTTGTACGATGTGCCCTTGCTATGTTGCCCAGCCTGGTCTCAAACTCCTGGTCTGAAGCAGTCCTCTTGCCTCAGCTCCCAGAGTACTGAGATTACAGGCATGAGCCACCACAACTGACCGAGGACATGTTTCTGAACAAGGGGAAATTGTGTCAGAATGTCCCAAATTTAAACAAAAATCAGGACGTGTGCTCAGAGGATGGTGCATGGACTACTTTAAGTCTGAATGTGGTAGGATCCTTTACAGAGAGATGGGACACTGAGACTTCTTTGCCAGGAAGCAGTGTTTATTCGTGCCGGCACCAGTTCAGTAGATTCACATCCAAAGGCTGAGCCCCGAATGCAGCAAGGCCTTGCCTTATATACTTTTTGCTAACTTTCCTTCACATTCTAGCCCCTTTGCTCCCTTATATGGCAACATACATTTCGATTGGGTAGTTCATGGCACAAGGTTGCAACGGGGTTGTAACAGGGTTACACATGCGCACTTAGACATTGATTGTGCCACGTTACCTTCTCTTTGTTCTGGGAAGGCCCTTACCACATTTCCCCTTTTGATGCTCGGGCCCTTCTAGGGTCAAAGAGCATCACTCTGGTTTATGGGCTGGTATTTCCATAACATCATTACCTGTGCTGCCGTTTTCCTTTCGACCATGGCCCAATGAGGCTGGAGGCAGACCTTATGATGAGGGCTGTCAGACAGGATAGGATTAGACAGATTCCCAAAATCGCAAGTATAACACCGAGGAGGGCTCTGAATCCCCCGAAGGTTAAGAACAATCCCACAAACAATTCCCCAGGGCTCCAGCCTTTTCGGGTCTAGACTAGGACATGATCAATTTTTCTCATTTGGTCGGTGATTTCTTCGACGACCTTTCCCTCATCATCTATTTGTAAGCAGCAGTTGCTTAAGTTAAGCTCTCCACAAACTCCTCCTTCAGAAGCAAGCAAGTAATCTAAGGCTAAGCGGTTTTGATAGCATTGTGCATCTTGGTTTGCTGCTTGGCTAGTATGTTAAACTTAACAGCCACTTGTATTACAGGATAAGGGATTTAGTTAACGAAAGGAGCCCAGATTAGAAGTAACTAACAGCAATCAAGCATCCTGCCCACAAGAGGAGAAAGAGCGCTAGTGAAATCTTTTCTACACACTGCCAGTCAGCCAGAGTGGCTTCGCCTAACTCTACGGCAAAGATTGAGGCGAGGATTACGGCAATAGATAAGTTCGAGGGATGACAATACATTACAGTAAAAGAACAGTCTATTTATCCCGTTGGATGGTTGATTCCTCCAGCTTCCGCCGTGCATAGATTAGTCAGCTTCTGGAGTGACTAAAGCAGGGCTGCAGTCCTCTAGGGTTTTAGGTCAGCTTTCTCGGTACTGATGGGTGGATCAAAAGTACATTCCCAGTCCTGAGAGTCTGGTTTCACCCTGCTCTGGTAAATCCAGGGGGCGACCTCAGCTACCTTTACAGCAGTAGGAGTGGATAAAATGACAGTGAATGGATCTCTCCAAAGGGGCTTTAGGGGTTAGACATTCCATTCTTCTTTTTTTTTTTTTTTTTTTTGAGTTGGAATCTCACTCTGTCGCCCAGACTGGAGTGCAGTGGCCGCTCCCGGCCACCGCAGCCTCAACCCGCTGGGCTCCGGCGATCCTTCCGCCTCAGCCTTCCGAGTACCCGGAATTACAGGCAGGCGCTACCACGCCCGGCTGATTTTTTGATTTATTGTAGAGATGAGGTCTCGCTGCCCAGGCGGGTCTCGAACCCGTGGGCTCAGGCAATCCGCTCACCTCAGCCTCCCAAAGGCGCGGGATGACAGGCTGAGCCACCGAGCCCAGCTGGACATTCCATCCTTTTACCCATACAGCATCTCCTGGTTTAAAGGGGTGGGCGTCTGTGGTCAAGTTTATAGGCAACCGCTCCCCAACCCAATGGTGTATAGTGGTTAGGGTTGAGCCAAGGGCCTGCATTTGCTGTCTCAAGGTAAGGTTGCCTACTTCCTTCAGATCCCCTCGTATACCCCTGATAATGGGGGGAGGGCATCCATAAAGAATTTCAGAGACGGAGAACCCCTATTTGTCTAGTAGGGCTAGACCTGATTCTTAGCAAAGCAACCGGCAACAGTGGGTCTCCTGACACAGTTTACTTAGCTGTAATTTTACAGTTTGATTCATCTGTTCTACCTTTCCAGAACTCTGGGTACAGTACACAGTGCGTAACTTCCATGTGGTTCTTAAACCCCTTGCCACCAATTATATTAGTTCAGCCACAAAGATCAGCCCATTGTCTGATCCTATGGTGACTGGGATCCCAAATCGGGGAATGATTTCTTTTAGGAGAAATCAGGTTACTTCTTGTGCCTTCTCTATGTGGGCAGGGAAGGCCTCTACCCAGCCTGAGAAAGTGCATGCAAAGACTAACAGATATTTGCAGACTCAGACTCAGGGAAGCTCAGTGCAGTCCACAACTATATTCTCCAACAGGGCCCCTCCAACACTCTGTACTCCAGGGGAGATCTTAGACCCCTGACATGGGTTATTTCAGGCACACATCGCGCACTGTTCAAACACCACATGGGTTATGCTGGAAAGTCATGGAATGTAGAGATGTTTGCCCACTGTGGTCCCGAGAATCGTTCAGCCAGCGTGGGTTTCCTGGTGAAATTGTTTGACAAAGGTTGGGACCAAGGTCTTGGGAATTGCGAGACCGTCCTTAAACTTCCACCATCTATCTGGGAGGTGGTGGTTCAGTCTTGAACTAAGTGTTCTCGTGTTGTGAGTCATCAGGGTCCCATTCCGCCAACGGACTAGGGAACAGTGCAGCGGCCAGAGTCATTGGTTCTTTCAACTCCTGGGAGGCCACAAGCTTTGCTTCTTGGTCTGCGTTCCAGTTCCCTTGAGCAGTCATTGTGTCTTCCCTTTGATATCCCTGACACCATAACTGCTAACTTCTTAAGGACCCACCCAGCATCTAAGAGTTTGAGGATTTCTTTACCATATTTTATGTCTTTTTCTCCCAAGTTGATTAGGCCCTTTTCTTTTTTTTTTTTTTGAGTTGGAGTCTCACTCGGTCACCCAGACTGGAGTGCAGTGGCCGCTTCTGGCCACCGCAGCCTCACCTGCTGGGCTTCAGCGATCCTTCCGCCTCAGCCTTCCGAGTAGCCGGAATTATAGGCATGCGCTACCACGCCCGGCTGATTTTTTTTTTGATTTATTGTAGAGCTGAGGTCTCGCTGCCCAGGCGGGTCTCGAACCCGCGGGCTCAGGCAATCCACTCACCTCAGCCTCCCAAATGCGCGGGATTACAGGCTGAGCCACCGAGCCCAGCTTAGGCCCTTTTCTTTATACAAAGCCCTGTGTGCATGAAGGGTAGTGAAGGCATATTTACAGTCAGTGTATATATTGACACCTATCCTTGCTGCCAGTTGGAGGCTCAGGTGAGTGCGATGAGGTTTCTTTTGGCAGATACTTTGCATCAGTGGTGGAATTCACCACGGAGAACCCCATAAGACGTTTTCCCTCTCTCATGAAACTGTTGCCATCAGTGAAATACTCAACATTGGGGTCCTTGAGAAGCTGGTGCATTAAGTTCAGTTGACTGGAAAATACTTTGTCCATGACTTCAATGCAGTCATGATAGGGCTGACCTGGCCCGACAGGTAGCAGGCTGCAGGGTTGAGGGTTTGTCCCACTTCAGGTGAATGTGTGTAGTGTTTTCATGTGTGTAGCATTCCCTGATATTTGACCATCTGGGCATTAGTTAGCCAGTATTGTCTCTTGTACTCTATTAATGTCAATACCAAGTTTGGCACTCAGACTGTTAATTCTTGTCCCACAGTCAATTTGTCAGCTTCTGCCACTAGAAGGGTCATGGCTGCAAGTGCCATAGGCAGGGTGGCCAGCCTTGGGCAATGGAGTCAGTTTGTTTGGAGAGGTATACTACTGGACGATGCCATGATCCCAACGTTTGGGCTAGAACTCCCACTGCTACAACAGTACATTTGTGCACATACAGGAAAAAGGACTTAGACATGTCTAGGAGTCCTAGGCTGGGTGCACCAGCAAGGGCCCACTTAATCTTTTCAAAGGTATTTTGGTGTGTTCACTCCCATAACAGAGGTTCTTGTTCTTCCCCTCTT
Source organism: Carlito syrichta (assembly GCF_000164805.1). Taxonomy (NCBI): domain Eukaryota; kingdom Metazoa; phylum Chordata; class Mammalia; order Primates; family Tarsiidae; genus Carlito; species Carlito syrichta. The sequence goes on along the minus strand of NW_007252195.1, from coordinate 78,340 downwards.
TGTGGCTTCATAAAGGGGTTTTGCCAAGATAGAGAAGTTAGGTATCCAGATTCTACAGAAACCTGCTGCCCCAAGAATCTCTCGAACATGGTGTTGCGTTGACTGCACTGGAATTGAGCAGATGGCCTGTTTTCTTTCCAGGCCGAGTTGTTTTCTTTCCAGGCCGAGTTGACACTGTCCTTGGGATAGGTGGAAGCTGAAATATTTGACCTTTTCCTGACAGATTTGGGCCTTTTTCCTTGAAACCTTGTAGCCAGCCTCCTAGGAGAGTGAGGAGCTGGTGTGTCCCTTCCATACAGTCCTCCCACATCTGCTTGGCCATTAGTAAATCATCTACATACCGAGTTAAGGTGCAGCCATACTGGTCTGCTGGGAAGGCTTTTAAATCGGAGGTTAATGTCATGCCAAAAATGATCGGGGAACTTTTGAACCCTTAATTTTGAACAATCTAGTCCAAGTTAACTGAACTTTGTCACCATTTTCGGGACTTTTCCATTGAAAAGCAAAAACTGGTTGACTCTGAGGGGTCAAGTGGATACAAAAGAATGCGTTCTTGAGGTCCAAACATGTAAAGAAGGCAGCCTCGGCAGGAATAAGACCCAGGAGAGCATAGGAGTTGGGGACAGCTAGATGTAAGGTAACCATGACCTGGTCCACTACTTGTCAGTCCTGAACTGCCTGTAGTCATCTGTCCCTGGTTTCTGGGCTGGCAGGAGAGGCATGTTCCAAGACAACTGGCAGGGTGAGAGGATTCCATACTTTAGAAGTCTTTCCAGATGTTTCTGGATCCCAATCTGTGCCTTGTAAGGGATGAAATATTGTCTCTGGTGAGTGGGTCCAGCCCCCAGTTTTAGTTCTACTACTATAGGGGGTATGTTTCAGACTAGTCTGGGAGGATTGTCCTCAGCCCATATTCCTGGCACGTTGAAGGGAAGCTCAGGTCCTTGTCGTGGCTTCTCTATGAGACTATAGAGATGCCACTCGTCTCCTAGGGGAACCATGATAGTCATAATCTTTGCTTTGGGTTTCCCTAGAGTCAGATACCGGCCATTGGAGTGGAAAGTTTTCTGGGCTTTCAGCTTTCCCAAGAGGTCTCGACCCATTAAAGCCACAGGACAGTCAGGGAGGTACAGGACTTGTAATAACTTCATGGCCTCCTAGATTACATCACCGGGACCATAAGAAAGGGCAATGAGCCTGGTCACCCGTGACCCCCACAATAGTGGCTTGCCTTTGTGAGAGAAGACCCATAGGTTGAGTTACCGCAGAATGGTCCACCACGGTATCTACCATGAAGTCAAGGGGCTGGCCCCCCACAGACATTCGGCCCACAGGCTCTTGGGGACCTAACAAAATGAACCCGGCCTGTCCTAGTCCTCCCCATAGTTTCCCATGGCAACTAGGCTGACAAAATCATTCTCGGGGGCCACATATGGTTGGGGTGTGAACTGGTATCATCCTTGGGCCACCTGGTCTCTCTCATCTCCCTGGGACGTTGGATGAAAATTCTCTGACTCTGGACACTCGTTCTTCCAATGACCTTCTTGGAAACAGTGCACACATGGGTTCTGCCCCAATCTCATCACTGGTTGAAGTGGTTCTTCCTGTCAGCCTCTTCTCTGGCCCCAGCCTCGGCCTCAGCCTCAGCCTCACCGGGTTCCTTTGTGCTCCCAGGGTCCTTACCCCGGCATGCTGGAAGGGCTAGTCCCCTGCGGATCAATCAGTCTGCTGGCACCAGGGAAGGTCACCTCTTTCAGAATCTCAGGAGTCACACCCTGGCAACAACGGAGGTGAAATCACTATCTCCGCCTCCCAAGTGAGCCCCCAGAGATATGGTAGGATTCTTTACAGAGGGATGGGACACCAAGACTTCTTTGCCAAGAAGCAGTGTTTATTCATGCCAGCACCGGCTCAGCAAATTCATATTTAAAGGCTGAGCCTCAAATGCAGCAGGGCATTGCCTTATATACTTTTTACTGACTTTTCTTCACATTCTAGCCCCTCTGTCTCCCTTATATGGCAACATACATTTCGATTGGGTAGTTCATGGCACAGGGTTGTAATAAGGTTGTAACAGTGTTACACATGTGCACTTAGACATTGATTGCGCCATGTCGCCTTTTCTTTATTCTGGGAAGACCCTTACCACGTGAAGACATAAAAGCTCTTCTGACCCTATTTGCTTGTCTAAACCTTATGAGGTGAGACTCTTCCTGTAATTGCTTACTTTTAAAATTTCAGTTGAAGAGTCCTTTAAGAATCTGATGAAGCCGGGCTCGGTGGCTCAGCCTGTAATCCCGTGCTTTGGAATGCTAAGGAGAGTGGACTGCCTGAGCCTGCAGGTTCGAGACCCGCCTGGGCAACTTGACGAGACCTCATCTCCACAATATATCAAAAAATTAGCCGGGTGCGGTAGCGCGTGCCTATAGTTCCAGCTACTTGGAAGGCTGAGGCGGAAGGATCACCAGAGCCCAGCAGGTCGAGGCTGCGGTGGCCGGGAGCAGCCACTGCACTCTAGTCTGAGACCAGTCTCCAGGCTCACTGGAGGTGGCCGGGAGCAGCCACTGCACTCCAGTCTCACTCCAGAGTGAGACTCCAACCTAAAAAAAACAAAAAACAAAAAACAAAAACAAACAAAAAAAGAATTTGATGAAAGCCATGGAATCTCTCTCCAGAAACGTATATAAACACAGGAGTTTCGAATGGTACTAGAGTGTTGGCAGACAGTCCTTCCCTTAGTCTATCCTGGATTTCTCTATACCTGGGATCTAAAGCCCTTGGTTTAGAGAGATCAACATATTCTCCTTACATCATCCCTATTTTACAGAATCTAGGACCTATTGCAAGTAAATTTTTGAGGACTCTGTATCAATATTGATTGTGCACTTATTTCCAATAATGGGCTGCATCCATTTTGAGTTATTTAAAGATGCAAAGCCTCACTTGATTTAACTTTTCTTTTTTTTTTTTTTTTTTTTTTTTAGAGATGAGGTCTCACTATGTTGCCCAGGCTGGTCCCGAATTCCTGGGCTCAAATGATCCTCCTGTCTTGGCCTCCCAAAATGCTGGGATTACAGGCATGAGCCACTCTACCTGTAAAGCCTAACTTTAAAATAGAGACCTGGCTGGGCATGGTGGCTCATACCTGTAATCCCAGTACTCTGGGCAGAGGCAGAAGGATAACCTGAACCCAGCAGGTTGAGGCTGTGGTAGCCACGAGTGTGCCATTGCACTCCAGTCTGGACAACAGAGACTCTGACTCAAAAAAATTAAAATTAAAATTAAAAATTAAATAGAGACCTAAGAGAAAACCTAAGATTTGAAAAGAGGTTAGAGAAGGAGCTTTTAGGAAAATAAATTTGACGATCGTTTCTTCTGGTTGTGTTTATATGTTAATCTTTGGCTCCCATTGTTGGTTTTAATCACAACACCTTTATTTCCAGATCAGCTTTCATCCTGATTGTAGATAACGCTGTTATTCTGTTTCGGCTTAATGTTTTGAAGCTCTGCACCAGAACCTGCTCTGTTTACAGGATAGTTCCTTTACAAACAGTAAACTCACTTTCCTGGAAAACTCTTCCCTTTGCAGTTGAGGAGAAAGGAAAAAAGAAAACATTGGAGTCTTTTGGGAGGCTGTGTGAGGCTGAAGAGTGACCTCTGCCTGACAGATGGAAGGGGCTCCTTCCTGATCAGGCTATTTTGAACTGGGAAGAAAGAGACCAATCCCTAAAGGTTCAGAGTGTCTGTAAATCCCCTAAAGTTGCATGTAAAATGTGTGGTTGTAAAATGTGCGTTTATCTAGGAAAGTGGTCTAGAGTTTTTCCAGGTTCTCAAGGAGTTCTTTGCTCATTATTAAACATTCAAGTCCACAGGATTGGGCCTGTGTTTTCTTAAAGTATTTGAGGTCAGAATAGTACTGAAGTTTTGGAAGGCTGAGGCAGGAGGATCACCTGAGCTCAGAAGGTGGAGGCTGCAGTAGCCATAAGCATGCCACTGCACTCCAGCCTGGGTGACAGAATGAGACTCCGACTCAAAAAAAAGAAGAAGCCAGGCTCGGTGGCTCAGCCTGTAATCCCGTGCTTTGGGAGGCTGAGGTGAGTGG
>NW_007252195.1:69941-74218 GCF_000164805.1 Carlito syrichta | reverse complement strand
CTGGGCGACAGAGTGAGACTCCAACTCAAAAAAAAAAAAAAAGAAGAAGAAGAAGAAGAATACTGCAGTGGAATCATCGAGAAGTTTGTTAAAAACTTAAATTCTGGCTGGGTGTGGTGGCTCGTGCCTGTAATCCTAGTGCTTTGGGAGGCCAAGGCAGGAGGATCATTTGAGGCTAGGAATTTGAGTTCAGCCTGGGCAGCATAGTAAGATCCCTGTCTCTAAGTTAAAAAACAAACAAACGAAAGAAAACAAAAACCAAACCAAACCAAACCAAAACAACAACAACAACAACAACAAAACAGCTTGAATTCTTTGGCCCTATACCAGAATGAATTAGAATCTCTAGGCTGTATGGCAGGTACCTTGTTTAACAATTTCTCTGGTGATTTGGTGAAACTTCTAAGTTAACTAGAAGGTTGTTGAATGCCAACTCTTGGAATGAGACCAACACACAGTGTAGGGGAGTGCTTTTATTTACCCAGATAGGCCTGGGTCCAAATCCCAGTTCAGCTACGAACTTGATGTGTAACCTTGGCAATTAGGAATCTCAGTGATCCTTCCTTCCTTCATCTGTAAACATGGGCTACATAATTCATCTGTCTTCAGGTATTATTGCCCAGTACGTAGGAGGAGTTAAAGAATTGTTACTGTTCATACTTTCTCTTAAACACTGAATATTCCCCAAGCCCCCCGGGTCCAATGTTTGTTTAAGTATTTTTATGTGGTCAAACAAAACAAAACAGGTTAATTTTTTGAGACAGGGTCTCACTCTGTTACCCAGGCTGGAGTGCAGTGATGCAATCCTACCTCACTGCAGTCTCAAACTCCTAGGATCAAGTGATCCTCCCACATCAGCCTCTCGAATAGCTAGGACTTCAGGGTCACACACCACCATCCCTGGTTAATTTATATTACTTTTTTTTTTTTTTACTGTTTTTTTTTGTTGTTGTTGTTGTTTGTTTGTTTTGAGTCAGAGTCTCACTCTGTCACCTAGGCTAGAGTGCAGTGTAGCACGATCCCAGTTCACTGCATCCTCGACCTCCTGAGCTCAGGGGATCCTTCTACCTCAGCCTCCTGAGTAGCTAGGAGTACAGGTGCGCATCACTACACTCAGCCAGGTTAATCATTTTCTAGAAAAAAAAAGAGAAAAGAAGAAATTCCTATTTTTAAAAAAGCTGGTTGTAAAATCCTCTGTTTGGCATGAGCCCTAACCCCCACACAGTACACACACACTGGAACCCCCTTCCCTCTGGTGACTCTGAAGCTCACTTCTGCCAATAGCCATGTGCTTTCTACCACTAGAAAAGCATTTACACAAACGTTCATTTTTACATACTAAGGAATATTTACCCTGGCTCAAGATGTTTGCAGAAAAATCTAGAGGAAATACAATGCGTAAATAAAAACAACAAACTCTACAAGTTTATTTTTACATAGAGTAACCAAAGTTTCTATCTGACTACCTAAATAATCAAAGAATTTGTCTCTGGTGACCTTTTGGAGTTAGATGTTCACTCCGGTCACTGGTGAAAGATGAGTTTGGAGCACAAGAAATTGTGGCTCTCAAAAGATAAATAAATATATCTTATTAGCTGTAGTTCCAGCTACTCAGGAGGCTGAGGCAGATGGATTGCCTGAGTCCAGGAGGTTGAGGCTGCAGTGAACTGTGAGCGTGCCACTGCACTCCAGCCTGGGCAGCAGAGTGAGAAACCAACTCAAAAAAAAGAAACATAACAAGCAAACAAACAAACAAACTGAAATTGGCAAAATAAAACAAAAATTGTGCTTCTGTGAAAAACTGGTATTCGAGAGGTGAAATACAGCGGTCTGCTCACTTTAAATTGATCATTTTATCATACTTAAATCTATTTATCCAAATATTCTTGACTAAGATAGGCTCAGATTTTGTATTCCTTCATTGCCATCTGCTGGTGGTCCTTCATACTAGAAAATAAAAATTCCCAGTAAGACAGAACAACCTGAGTATTGCTTGAGCTAAGTAGTCTTACAACCCCAGAGAGAAAGATATTTTAATGCCCACCATGGTATAAGAGACTCAAAAGCAAAGTGAAGGAGGGACATTAGGTGATGATAACAGTAGCAATTTTAATAGCTAACTTCATTTATGCAACAAATATTTATTGAGCATCTACTATGGTCTAGAGTCTAGAATAAATAACACAAAGTCTCTGTCTTTATGGAGACTCTATTCTAACGAGGGAGATAGCAAATTTATCAATATGATATCAGGTAGTGCTAAAGTGTTACTCAAAAAGTACAGCAGGCCAAGCATGGTTGCTCATACCTGCAATCCCAGCACTTTGAGAGGCTGAGGTAAGAGGATCACTTGAGCCCAGGAGTTTGAGACAAGACTGGGCAACATAGTAAGACCCTCATCTCTACAAAATTAAAAATTAAAAATTAACTGGGCATGGTGGCACAGGCCTGAAGTCTCAGCTATTCCGGAGGCTGAGATGGGAGGATCGCCTGATTCCAGGAGTTCAAGCCTATAGTGAGCCATGATCGCACCACTGCACTCTAGTCTGGGTGACAGAACGAGACCCTGTCTCTGGGGAGAACAAAAGCAAAATAAGGGAATAGAAAGTGATGGCAGAGGGAGACCCTATTTTATTTTATTTATACTATTTATTTACTTTTGAATCGGCGTCTCACTCTATTGCCCAGGTTGGAGTTCAGTGGCACACTCACATCTACTGCAGCCTTGACCTCCTGGGCTCAGGTGATCCTTCTGCCTCAGCCTTCCAAGTAGCTGGGACTCCAGGCATGTGCCACCACATCCAGCTAATTTTTTGATTTATTGTAGAGATAAGATCTTGCCATGTTGCCCAGGCTGGTCTTGAACTCCTGGGCTCAGGCAATCCTCTTGTCTTGGCCTTCCAAAGTGCTGGGATTATAGGTGTGAGCTACCATGCTTGACTGAGAGCACTATTTTAGATAGAGAGGCCTGAAAGACCTTTAGAAGATGACATTTGCATTTTTAGATGGGGGGAAACCAACATTATACTTTACTGAACTGTGTGTAAATGTTACAGTTTTGGGGTACCTTTTGACTTACAATAGGATTGGTATAGTGAATTTATTGCACATTGTTCAAAAGGAACCAGCAGATTTTTGTCAGCATTTTAATGTTAATTCCTTTGAAGATGGTAACTGTGGGTGAGAAAAGTTTTGCTATAAACTTAAATGCTTATATAAATAAGACATTTTGGTCAAGTAGTTTGACTTAGTATAGATAGAGAGATATTGAAATATAAAATACAGCAAAAGAAGTCTGAATATTCAGAATCTTTGCTTAGATCCTGAAAGTAACTAATAATCCATAAACAATGAAAAATATTGCTCTATTAGGTCCTTGCTATTTATTTCATTGTATAGTTTCTATTTTTTTTTTTTTTTTTTTTGAGGTGGAGTCTCACTTTGTCACCCAGGCTGGAGTGCAGTGGCACACTCCCAGCCACCGCAGCCACAACCTGCTGGACTCAGGCGATCCTTCTGCCTCAAGCTTCCAAGTAGCCAGAACTACAGGTGTGTGCTACCACACCCAGCTAATTTTTTTATTTATTGTAGAGACGAGGTCTCATCATGTTGTCCAGGATGGTCTCAAATCCGCGGGCTCAGGCAATCCTCTCACCTTGGCCTCCCAAAGTGCTGGGATTATAGGCTTGAGCCACCACACCCGGCCATATAGTTTCTATATTGAATAATTTTCCAGTTATTTGATTTAACTTAAATAACTTGAACCCACGAAGTGATGGATATTTCTGTGAATTTCCTATGGTGTAGAATTCGTGGGAAAAGGGAACTTAAAACAAAAGGCATTTATCTTTCATGTTTTTATGAATCAGAAATGTAAAGGCAGCTTAGCTTGATGGTTCTGGCTTAGGGTCAAGTTAAGTTGTTGGCTGGGGCTACTGTCATCTGAAAACTTCACTGGAGCTGTGGGATCCACTTCAGTGGATCAGTTATGTGGCTTTGTCAGAAGGCTTCAATTCCTTGATGAATTTTGACAGAACTCTTTTTCTTTTTTGAGTTGGAATCTCACTCCCTCGCCCAGGCTGGAGCGCGGTGGCTCACTCACGGCCCCAGCCTCAACCTGCTGGGCTCCGGCGATCCATCTGCCTCAGCCTTCCAAGTCGCCAGAACTACAGGTGAGCGCTACCACGCCCGTCTAATTTTTTATTTTTATTATAGAGATGAGGTCTCGCCAGGTTGCCCAGGCTGGTCTCAAACTCATGGGCTCAGGCAATCCACTC
>NW_007252195.1:54254-69761 GCF_000164805.1 Carlito syrichta | reverse complement strand
GTCGAGGCTGCGGTGGCTGGGAGTAGCCGCTGCACTCCAGTCTGGGCGACAGAGTGAGACTCCAACTCAAAAAACAATCAAAAAAATTATTTTTATGTTTTACAAAATCAAGTTTTAAGTGAAATTGAGAAAGTAAAGTTAAATTTGTCTGTTTTAAATAAAATTATCCTAAAATGTTTTTTAAAAAAAGATGACATTTGCATATAGACCTAAACCGAGTGGATTTTGTTACATATACAGGTCCTGAGCCCACAGCTTCATATGCAACATATTATGTAATCCTCTCAAACACCTATGAGTAGATACCTACTATTATCCCCATTTTACTGATGGGCAATTCGAAGAGAGAGATGGAGCGGGTGCTCAAGCCTAGGTGTTGTCCTTTATAGTTCTTTATAACTTGTCAAAACTCTTTCATGCAAATAAAATAATATATGCATAAGTACTTTGTGAATGATAAAGTCCTATGCAAATGCAAGTAATTATAACAATCTTACATAATCTAATCTGTCCTTCATGGCATCCCTGTAAGGAGGCTACGGTGTATAATATTACACATTTTGTAGACAAAAAGCAAACACAACTTTGACGTACCAAGTCAAGTGACTTGTCCAAGGCCACAAAGTTAGTTAATGGTATATTCACAGTTAGAATCTGTTTTTTTTTTGTTTGTTTGTTTTTTGGTTTTTTTTTGAGTTGGAGTCTCACTCCGTTGCCCAGACTGGAGTGCAGTGGCCGCTCCCGGCCACCGCAGCCTCGCCTGCTGGGCTCCGGCGATCCTTCCACCTCAGCTTTCCGAGTAGCTGGAACTACAGGCGCGCGCTACCATGCCCAGCTAATTTTTTGATTTATTGTAGAGATGAGGTCTCGCCAAGTTGCCCAGGCGGGTCTCGAACCCGTGGGCTCAGGCAATCCACTCACCTCAGCCTCCCAAAGGCGCGGGATTACAGGCTGAGCCACTGAGCTCATTTCACTTTAAACAAAATCCCTGAAGTCACCAAACTTTGGGGTAGCTCTTGATCCCTTACAGAGCTTTCAGAAGCTGATGGGCTACTGGCTTCAGTAGATCAAGAGCCCTCAAGATAACCTGATGAGACCTCCCCTGCCTCCCCAACACTTAAGCCCCCAGCACTTAAGGAGGATGCAGGTTGTCATGTTACATTGGTAAGAGACTGCAAAAGGTGCTTCAACACGAAGAGGGGCTTAACTTATGCAAAAGATTGCACTGGTTCTAAAATTTGGCTGTCAGTTGAAATCACCTGGGAGAGATTCTGATTTAACTGGTGTAGTGAGTAGCCTAGGCAATGGAAGTTCCCCAAGTTTTCCAGACATGCAGAAAAGTTGGAGGGCCACCTACTGTGAAAATGGTAATACAATTCTGGGGGCTATGTTGTATTCAAAGACAGTTTAAAACCATGTTTCCCACAATCCTTTGGTAAGACTGAGGATTAAACTCTGACCTTTTTTTACCCTGTCTTGCCAAATCCCTAACTAAGAGGTGTGGGGAATCCCGTCCCACAAAATCTCATCAGAGAAGTTTTTATTAACTCTATATAACGTGGCTTGCTTGCAGAGGAACATGAGACCCGAAGAGGCCAGCATCAATTGAGTAAACTGGGTACATTATATTGAGAAAGGAAATCTCAGAATGAGATTACAAGAATTGTAAAAGCTGACTAGCCAGCTGAAAAACATTTGCTGCTGGTTTCATGCCAAAAAAGCAACCAACTGTTGCTGTTAAAGAAACAAAACCCCACCGGGTGCAGTGGCTCATGGTTGTATTCCTAGCATTTTGGGAGGCAGAGGCGAGAGCATTGCCTGAGTCCAGGGGTATGAGACCAACCTGAGCAAGTTGGCGAGATCTCATCTCTACAATAAATCAAAAGATTAGCCAGGTGTGGTGGTGCGCACCTGTGGTTCCAGCTAATTGGAAGGCTAAGGTGGAGGTTAAGGCTGCAGTAGCCATTAGTGTGCCACTGCACTCCAGCCTAGGTGACAGAGTGAGACTCTGACTCAAAACAAAACAAAACAAAACCCAATTGACCAGCTGCTCTACAAACCTCTGACTGACCCATAAGTGGATTACAATCAAGATCAAACATCAACCAATCAGTACTGCCTCATTTACATGGCAGGAATCCAAATGCATGATGGGCATTCTAAACCTCACCATAACTGGAAGGGTCAAACTCCACTAGGAAGAACCTCAGGACAGTGCTTCTTTGCAAATGGCAGACACCCTTCTGCTGTCTTGTTACCTTTCTTAATCCATAACCATCTTGGTGAATTCTTTCATCTCCTCCAACTCCTGTTCCCTACATATAGCATTACTGTCTAAGTTGGCTTTGATACAATATCAAAACAGATACAGAAGGAAATAAAAAATATTTCACGAGCCTGCAAAGCCCTGCACTGGGGAAATTTACATCTATATAGGATGCTAGGTATTCCCACAGGAGGGAGTCCTTTGCCAACACTTCTCACTCAGGGATGCCACCTAAGAGGCTTCATTTGCATGTTGGGAACTTCACTTTCTCAAACCACCTCTTATCTCAACGTGGCATTTCCTTTACTGATTTCAAAACTCCTTGGACAGGGCCTGATTTTTGCTACTAACTGCCAATCAGGAAATCTTTGAATCTACCTATGACCTGCATACCCCTGATTAGAGTTATCCTGTCTTTCTGTGCCAGACCAATGTAAATGTCATGTGTATTGACTTATGTTTTTCTGTAACTTCCATCTCCCTAAGATATATATAACCAAGCTGCAATTCAAACAACTTAGGCACATATTCTCAGGACCTCTGCTTGAGACCAGCAAATGTGCCACAGGCCTAGGTCACTCACATTTGGCTCAGAATAGAACTTCTTGAATTTTTACAGAGTTTGGCATCTTTCATCAACAAAACTCATCTGAGGTACTAGCTAAAGTTACAACTGCCAGGTCTCATCCCCCAACTTACTGCCTCAGAATCACCAAAGGCCTGGCAGCTGTCATTTTAGACAGCACCTAGACGCTCTGCTTCTTCTCGAAGGGGAGACTTGGGAAATGCTGTTTTCAAAGACCAGTGGAATTGTAACTATAAGACTTGCAATAGTTGTCTGCTTTTGTCATCTTCTTGTCTCTGGAATGGCACCTGATTCTCACCCATCAGGCACTAAATGGTCTTAAAAGAACAACACATTGATCTCATTATCATTCTCCTAGCTTTCTTGAAGGGAAATATTGAAACTGCCTATATAAAATTATCTTTATGTCCTGACCCCTGTGGGAGGGGCAGACTAACCAACATATTCTTTCTTTCTTTCTTTCTTTCTTTCTTTCTTTCTTTCTTTCTTTCTTTCTTTCTTTCTTTTTTTTTTTTTTGAGTTAGACTCTTACTCTGTCACCCAGGTTGGAGTGCAGTGACACATTCACACACTCACAGCCACAGCAGCATCGACCTGCTGGGCTCAGGTGATCCTTCTGCTTCAGTCTTCCAAGTAGCTGGAATTATAAGAATGTGTCACCAAGCCTGGCTGATTTTTTTATTTGTTGTAAAGATGAGGTCTTGTCAAGTTGCCCAGGCTGGTCTCAAACCCATGGGCTCAGGCAATCCTCTCACCTCAGCCTCCCAAAGTGCTGGCATTATAGGTGTGAGCACCATGCCTGGCCCAACCTATTCTTTCTTAAACAATGGACCTAAAACTGCCTGAGGACAGAGGCCCTGGGGAAGGACAAAGTGACTTCAATCTCTAGGGACCTCCACCTTCCCCCATACCTTCCTCCTGGACTGCTCCATAATAGTTCAGGGTTGAGGGTAGTATTCGATGGTTATAGGACTTGTTTTATAGGTAGCATCTATTGGAAAACCTAAGAATGGCATTTGAGATCTTTTTCAGACTTTGTACCCCAATGGATCTCAACTAGGCCAGAACACCAGGAAGTTGGCTTAAATGGTTCATGAAACCATTTCTCAGGGACTGGCTCTGCAACAGGAAGATGGTCTCTACCCCATGACATCAACCAATCAGCAGTCTCTATCTCTCTGCCCACCAAGGGCCTGGCAGTTGTCATTTTAGCTTTAAAATCCCTATCTTCCAAATTCTTGAGGAGGTCAATTTGAGAGATTTCTCCTCTCCTCCTTGCTCAGCTGCTTTGTGATATTAAACTCTTTCTCCAATGGCTGCATCCATTTCAGTTTTTCTGGGCAGTGGGTATAAGAACCCAGTTTGACTGTAACAATGTTTTCTAACCAAATGCTCAGATTGGTTATAATCTAGAGCCTAGCATGGCTCTTGGTACATGGTCTTAATATTTAAGGAAATGAATGAATGAATGAATGATTACATCACATTGGAAAGGAGTACCAGAGTGTCTGCAGGAAGGAACCAGCAAGCGAGCCATCTCTCTGAAGTCATTACTCTTAACCTCCTACACACACACAGTTATATTCACACATAGCCAATGAGTATGATATACTTTGCTTCAGTGAACTTGACATATGACCAACCAATAAATTAGGAAGTGATTATTCACTGTGCAAAAGGGTTATTTGATTTACAAAAATGATGCTCTTGATCAGCGTGGTTCCCAGACAAGCAGCATTAGCAATACCTGAGAAATTGTTAGAAATACAAATTTTGATCCTGAGAGTCAGAATCAGAAACTCGGTGGGTGGGGTCCAACAATCTGTGTTTGTTTGTTGGTTTTGAGTTGGAGTCTCACTCTGTCACCCAGACTGGAGTGCAGTGGCTGCTCCCGGCCACTGCAGCCTTGACCTGCTGGGCTCTGGCGATCCTTCTGCCTCAGCCTTCCCAGTAGCTGGAACTACAGGCACGCGCTACCACACCCGGCTCATTTTGATTTATTGTAGAGATGAGGTCTCGCCAAGTTGCCCAGGCGGGTCTCGAACCCAGCAATCCACTCACCTCAGCCTCCCAAAGGCACGGAATTACAGGCTGAGCCACCGAGCCCAGCTCAATCTGTGTTTTAACAAGGCTTTTAGATGATTGTCATACAACCAAAGTGTGAGAATTGCACCAGAAGAGTTCTTTTTCTTTATTATTTTGATTTTTTAAAATAGGGTTTGCTCTGTCTCTCTGACTGGAACACAGTGGTGAGATCATAGCTCACTATAACCTTGAATTTATGGGCTTAAGCCATCCTCCCATCTCAGCCTCCCATGTAGCTGGGACTACAAGTGTGTACCACCACACTCAGCTACTTTTTCAGAGGAAGTTTTTATTTTTTATTTTTTTAGAGACAGGATCTTACTCTGTCCCCCAAGCTGGAGTATAGTGGCACCATCATAGCTCACTACAGCATTGAACTCCTGGGCTCAAGCGATCCTCCCACATTAGTCCCCCAAGTAGCTGGGACTACAGGTGTGTAGCAACTTACCCAGATAATTTTTTTTATTTTTGTGGAGATGGGGGTCTAACTATGTTGCTCAGGCTGGTCTCGAACTCCTGGCCTCAAGCAATTCTTCCACTTCAGCCTCCCAAAGTGCTGGGATTACAAGTGTGAGCCACCACACCTGGCCTTAGAGGAGTTTTTTATTTTGTATTTTTTTGAGTTGGAGTCTCACTCAGTTGCCCAGACTGGAGTGCAGTGGCTGCTCCTGGCCACTGCAGCCTCGACCTGCTAGGCTCCGGTGATTCTTATGTCTCAGCCTTCCAAGTAGCTGGAACTACAGGCGCGCACTACCACGCCCGGCTAATTTTTTGATTTATTGTAGAGATGTCTCGCCAAGTTGCCCAGGCGGGTTTCGAACCCGCAGGCTCAGGCAATCCACTAACCTCAGCCTCCCAAAGGCGTGGGATTATGGGCTGAGCCACTGAGCCCAGCGAGGAGTTCTTTAAATGAAAATCTTTCCACCTGATAATACAAAGAACATTCGAGAAAACACCAAGATGACTTTATCTACATTTTATGATTGAGTATCCCTATTCACCTTCAGACAACTTCCAGACTGTAGTTGTGCATTTCTTTAACAAAGCATTTTATATGTTAATATGTATAATTTATTAATGTTTCATGTAAATAAATATATGTAAGAAGAAATATATCACAATATGTTGCACAGGGTGAGGGTTATGATTTATTTTTCAGTAATACATTGAGCCATAATGCAAAATATGATTCTTGTTATGAATAATGGTTAAAAAAAAAGGCTTGGAAAATACAGATGTATTTGGTAGTAGGTTTGGTAGTTGTTTCCTATCTGAGGCAAAAGGAAATGACATGTAAATAGGCATACAGAAAGGCTAATTAACAAGGGTCAAATCAGTAATCCCTGCTAAGGAAGAACATTCCCTAGGTTTTAAAACACCCCTTTGTTTTGGTAGTCTTGACTCAGATTCAGGCAGTGAGCTTGAGGGTCAGGATAGTTGTCTGCTTTTCCCCACCCCAGAGTATCTGGGTTTTAGTGAAAGAAGATACAGGTACTTGGCAGACCATTAAGACATCTATACTAGACTACTAATATGTGTGTGATACCAATCCATTTATCATTTGCCTACTGTCAACTGAAGAATCATGAGCTCATAAATTTAGAAAGAAGAGCTTTTTTTTTTTGAGTCAGTGTCACACTCTGTCACCCAGGCTGGAGTGTAGTGGCACAGTCATGGTCACAGTAGCCTTTATCTTCTGGGTCAGGTGACCCTTCTGCCTCAGCCTCCCAAGTATCTGGAACTACAGGCACATGCCACCACATGTGGCTAATTTTTAATTTTTATTGTAGAGACAAGGTCTTGCTATGTTGCCCGGGCTGGTCTTGAACCCCTGGTCTCAGGCAATCTTCTCTCCTCTGCCTCCCAAAGTGCTGGGATTTCAAGCGAGAGCCACCACGCCCTACGCCCTGCTAGGAAAGCTTTCTTTTTTTCTTTCCTTTTTTAAAATCTAAGTTGGGCAGGGCTCGGTGGCTCAGCCTGTAATCCCAGCACTTTGGGAGGCAGAGGAGAGAAGACTGCCTGAGCTCAGGGGTTCGAAACCAACCTGGACAACTTGGCAAGACCTTGTCTCTATCATAAATCAAAAGATAAGCCCGGCATGGTAGCGCGGGCCTGTAGTTCTGCTCCTTGGAAGGCTGAGGCAGGAGGATCGCCGGAGCCCAGCAGGTCGAGGCTGCGGTGGCCGGGAGCGGCCACTGCACTCCAGTCTAGGCGACCGAGTGAGACTCCAACTCAAAAAAAATAAAATAAAATAAAATAAAATCTAAGTTGGAGTCTCACTCTGTCACCCAGGCTGGAGTGCAGTGGCACGCTCACAGCCACTGCAACCTCAACACGCTGGGCTCAGGTGATCCTTCCACCTCAGCCTTCCAAGTAGCTGGAACTACAGGTGCACGCTACCCTGCCCAGCTTATTTTTTGATTTATTGTAGAGACGAGGTCTCACCAAGTTGCCCAGGCTGGTTTCGAACCCCTGAACTCAGGCAATCCTCTCGCCTTGGCCTCCCAAAGTGCTGGGATTACAGACTTGAGCCACCACACCCAGCCTATTTCTTACAAAGATTTGCAGCCTGCATGCTGACCATCCCAAAAGCTGGGAAGTATAGCCTCTGGCAGAAACTGGAAGCAGAAACTTTGAGGGAGGGAGGCATGAAACAGGAATTTATGCTCAGTAGGTTGGCTAACTATACATATTCAACAGGCTGTAGAATGAGCTATGAATATTCACAAAGGTGGAAAAAGTGCATATATAATAAGCAAACATGCATGCTGCATACGTCCCATGTATACTTTGTGGTGGAGATAATATTTAAAGGCAGTGTAATTAGGCTTTATGCATCAAAAGGTGAAACAGAATACACAGAGGCATCTTATACATAGCCCCAGTAAAATGGCCAGAACCAGTCCATGGTAGGTGATCTCTTCCAGGAAGTCTGATTGGGGTTGGGGGTGAGTATAAGGCAGCATGTCCAACCTCTCCTCCTATCATGTCTGGGAACTCAGTTTTAAAGGCTTCTCTGGGGTCCCCTTGGCCAAAAGGGGATCTGTTCAGTTGGTTGGGGGGATTAGGTTTTTATTTTTATTTCTCACTACCAAAGAAATAAAGGAAGACCACCCAAATGAGAACAAACAGGTGGTATTTATTTTGAGCTTGCATTTATTTTGGCAAAGGATTCTGCCACTGTCACTTGTGTTTGCCAGAGAGTCAAAGCCAGGCAGGGAAGTGGAGAAGCTTCAGAGTGAAAAAAAAAAAGTGGGGAAGGCCTAAGGTATGCTCTAATTGTGGGGTGCTGGCATGGAGAAACAGGCTAACTAGAAGCAGGGCATCCTATGTGATTGGCTTAGCGAGTGTTTGGCAGGTTGATCCTGAGTTGGTGGTGGGGGCGAAAGATTGGGTAGCTGGTAGTCACTGACCAAATCTTGATGTTCTGGGCCACTTGCTGCAGAGGTTGTGGTTTGGCTTCCTGGACTGGTTGCCCGCAAGTGTTAGGGTCAGAGTTCTATCGTTACGTAGGTCTGGCCATCATCTCCCGAGCTATCAAAGCAAGGCAGCCACTTAACCTGTAGGGCAAGTTTATTCAATTGGTGAACACTTAAAGTCTCTTGCCAACTTGTCCGGTGAATCAGAAAGTAAAATGAGGGCTGAATCTAGTCAATCTGTAGGTCAAAATTTTTCTCCCTCAATCTGATTAGTCAGTGTTGGCAAGAATGTGCCTGTCACATCAGAGCTACCAGTGTGCTTTTGGTGACCTGGAAACGCCCACTGATGCTGAAACTTTTTGGCTAGCTATCAAAAGCTCTGGGGCAGGTACCCTGAGTCTGTGCTAATCTGATGTTAGCCATGAGAGCCGTGAGCCGTGTAGTGACTCCAGCTATGCACTCCTCTTGAGGTAGGGAAATAACTATGTGGTCTACAGTTATCTCCATGTAGAGTTGTTATCACTTCCACAAATATGCCTTCCTCCCAGGGGGGCAAACATGTCCCACCTTGCAATATGAAAGAGTGACACACTTTGATTCATGATATAAATATATCCCATGGAGTCTGGCATCTGAAGTATGCAGGTAGTGGAGGAGAAACATTGTTTGAAATGTACAGAGTCAGAAACTACTCTGGAAAATTCTTCCACTTATATTAAAATTGTAAGTAGAGGACTTGGTTCTGTTGGTTAAGCTTTGGTCAAAAAGGAAAATTTATTTTAGTAGAACTGTACTCAGTAGGCAGTGTACAAATATCTCATATTTAAAAATTTCTTATAGAAATCATGCAAAATAAAATTTATTAGAATTCCGTTTGTCCCTCTTATGTATGCAATTCTGACTTGTACCCCAGAACTTCAAAATAAAATACATTTTTTTTTAGTCAGAGTCTCACTGTGTTGCCCAGGCTGGAGTGCATGGCCACTGCAGCCTCTACCCGTGTGCTCACGCCATCCTTCCACCTCAACCTTCCAAGTAGCTGAGACCACACATGTGTGCCACCACACCCAGCTAATTTTTTGATTTATTGTAGAGACGAGGTCTCGCTAAGTTGCCCAGGCTGGTCTTGAACCCCTGTGCTCAGTTATTTCCATGTAGAGTTGTTATCACTTCCACAAATACGTCTTCCTCCCAGGAAGCAAACATATCCTGCCTTGCATATGAAAGGGTGACACACTTTGATTCATGATATGAATATCTATCATGGAGTCTGGCACGTGAAGTACACAGGTAGATCGAGACCAGCCTGGGCAACTTGGCGAGACCTTGTCTCTACAAAAAAAATCAATCCTCTTCTCTTGGCCTCCCAAAGTGCTGGGATTACAGGTGTGAGCCACCAGGTTTGTCTAAAATTAAATTAAATTAAATTAAAATTCTGTTTGTAGAAGACAAATCTCAGTGGTTTCAATATAAATATTACCTTTTTAAACTTATTACTATTTTTATAAGCTAGATATTAACCTTTGTACCTAATTTTAAAATCATCATTTTATTCTCTTTTTCTTAGTGGGGGCCCCTAATTTAATAAGTTTTAGGACCCACAAATATTTGCTTTTCACCAAAATGATTGAAAAAAGATGTCTGATGTTTTCCCTGTAGTTTAAGTTTTAATCCTTCCTGAGAATTGTTTTCTTCTGACTCAAATATATGCCTTTGAAATTGCCCATAGCGAACCCTCCCATTCATTTATGACAATTCTCCCAGGTTATATTTTGATTTGGGTGGGAAATTTCACTAAGTGCTATTTTATGGCTTAATGTACGATGTCAATTTTTTTTTTTTTTTTTTTAAGAAATTGGCATATGTAGATGTCTTTGTTGGTGCTGCTCTACCAAAATACCTGAGACTAGATAACTAACAAAGATCAGAAATGTATTTCTCACGGTCCTGGAGGCCATGAAATTCAAGATTAAGGCACCAGCAGGTTCGGGGGGCTGGGGAAGAGCGTGATCTCCAGTTCCAAGATGACACCTTGTTGCTACATCCTCCAGAGAAGAAGAATGTGGTATCCTCACAGAAGGAGGAAGGCAAGAGAGCCAAATACTGAACACAGTGAGAAGCTTCTTTTCCAAGGTCCTTAATCATGAAGGAGGAGCCTCATGGCCTAGTCACCCCCTAGAGAGGTCATCTCTTAACACTATGACAATTATGACAATTATGTCTCATCACCTGAATTTTGGAGAGGACACATTCAAACCATAGCAGTCAGTAATGCATACTTTTTTTTTTTTTTGAGTAGGCGTCTCACTCTTTTGTCCAGGCTGGAGTGCAATGGCACACTCATGGCTACTGCAGTCTCGACCTGCTAAGTTCAGGTGACCCTTCTTCCTCAGCTTTCCTGAGGTGTAAGCCACCACACCTGGTGACAACTGGCTTTAGTAGAATAAATTCTCAGCTTTGTAAACACAAAACATAGGGATAGAGAAAGAACAATATTACAAGCCCAATATATTCATGATAAGACAGAAGTCAAAATACAGACCTGCTCGCGGTACTAATGGAAAACCACAACCCTCAACTCCTCTTTTAGAATTGTTTTCATCGTTTCAGAGTTGAGTTTAAACCAGTCTGTCTTGGCTGGGCTTGGTGGCTCAGCCTGTAATTCCAGCACTTTGGGAGCCCGAGGCGAGAGGATTACCTGAGCCCGCGAGTTCGAGATCAGCCTGGGCAACTTGGTGAGACCTTGTCCCTACAATAAAAATGAAAAAAAAAATTGGCCGGGCATGGTAGCATGTGCCTGTAGTTCCGGCTACTTGGAAAGCTGAGGTGGAAGGATCACAGGAGCCCAGCAGGTCGAAGCCGGGGTGACCGTGAGCCTGGGTGCTACTGCACTTCAGCCTGGGCAATGGAGTGAGACTCCAACTCAACAAAACAAACCAAACAAACAAAAAACAAAAACTAGTCTGTCTTTCCAACTCATACCTCCCTTTACACTCGCTTCACATAAAAGATTGTGGTTTTCTTGAATCTGAAGGGTCTTTGCAGATTAGAAATGAAAAGACTGCAATGATTTAGTACCTTTCACCTAGTTAAAGTATCAACATGTAGGTCATGATTTGAAATTTAAACTGGAATAATGTTGTGAAAGATTTTTGTAAATCATAAGTGTACAAACATTACTTAATGATGTTACTGTTGTCATCATGATAGGTATAACTTTTCATTACTATTAAGAACAAATTTTTAAAAATTGGTTAATTTATATAGGAAGAGATTTATCCTCTTAATGAAAAAAAGTCCTAACTCTGAAATAAGGTAACATTAAAGATTATTAGGGCTTTATATTAGAGATTATTTTCTAGGCATTGGCAGTAAAGGTTATGGTCTACTGTCTTGTAGGGGAGGGGTAGAAGAAAAATAATTGCATGTCCTTATTTAATAATTCGGTTCTTTTCACTTTCTTGGCAGCCAGCTCCAGTAAGTAGATAAAATTGAATAATGTTGGTTATGACTACACAAATGTGCTTTGGTATGTATAAATGTAAGTCAACACCAATAGTATAAGGATGATTTGCAATTAAGGAAAGAGTCACTCTAAGGAAAAAGCAAATTATAGGAGGAGCTTAAACAAAGTCAGGCGAGAGAGGAAATATCTACCTAGCAATTCAAATGAAATTGAGCTGGGCATAGTAGCCCATGCCTGTAATCTTAGCACCTTGGGAGGTAGAAGCAAGAGGATTGCCTGAGCCCAGGAGTTCGAGATCAGCCTTAGCAACAAGGTGAGACATCGTCTCTACAATAAATTAAAAAAAAAAAATTAGCTGGGCATGGTGGCGTGCACCTGATGTCCCAGTTACTTGGAAGACTGAGGCGAAAGGATCACCAGAGCTCAGAAGGTCGAGGCTGTGATGACCGTGATTCTGCCACTACACTCCAGCTTGGGCAATAGAGTGAGACTCCAACTCAAAGAAAGAAATATTGATTAAGGCCAGGCGCAGTGGCTCAGACTATAATCCCAGCACTTTGGGAGGCCGAGGTGAGAGGATTGCCTGAGTCCGGGGGTTCGAGACCAGCCTAGGCAACTTGGTGAGACCTCATCTCTACAATAAATCACAAAAACTAGCTGGGCGTGGTGGCATGCATCTGTAGTTCAGTTACTTGTAAGGCTGAGGTGTAAGAATCGCCTGAGCCAAGCAGGATGAGGTTGTGGTGGCCATGAGTGTGCCACTGCCCTCCAGCCTGGGTGACAGAGTGAGACTTCAACTCAAAAAAAAAAAGTTAAAATGTTAAAAAATTAAAAATTGACTAAAATATTCAATTACAGATATATATAAAGACAATATTATACTGCTTTTTTCTTTTTCACATGTGCTGTTAGACTAAGAGCAAGATGTGTTTATTAGCTCTGCTTTTTCCATATTCATTTACTTTTATTACATATTTCACTAAAGTGATCTCTTAAAAGAAACAATTGTGTTAGGTTGAAAGCATCACTATGAATCAGAAATATGAGAAAATTAAAGGTATGATTTAGATTTACCTTGGAGCATAATTGAGTGGTTAATGTTAAGTTAATGTTAATGTCAAGTTGTAAGATAAAGTGTATTAATATTTTTGAAAATAAGTTACATTTTCAAATATTTAATATGCTTTGGTAAAAAATATCACACTTTAGATTGGTCTGGCTTTTAGCAAATTAGCATAATTTTAAAAAATTGTTATTTCAGCCATGCACGATGGCTCACATCTATAATCCCAGCACTTTGGGAGGCTGAGGTGAGAGGATTGCTTGAGCCCACGGGTTTGAGACCAGCCTGGGTAACTTGGCAAGATGCCATCTCTACAATAAATCAAGAAAAATGAGCCAAGCGTGGTGGCACGTGCCTGTGATTCCAGCTACTTGGAAGGCTGAGGTGAAAGGATAGCCTGAGCCCAGCAGGCTGAGGCTGCGGTGACCATGAGCTTGCCACTGCACTCTAGCCTGAGCAACAGAGTAAGACTACTACTCAAAAAAAAAAAATTGTCATTTCATGGTTCAGTTTGGTTCAAGCCTCCTTTATGCACAGCCTCAAAGCTGCAGTGAAAAGATAACTCTTGCAGAAAGTCAAAAGGAGAGTATTTATCATCAATAATTTATATTGCCACAAGGTTATAAAACTGATGTATTTTTTCTTTACACAAATAATGAGTAAAATATAATTGGAGTACTAAAAAAAACAGTTCAACATTATTAAAACCTAGGAAGACTTAATAACAGATACAACATAAACAAAAGGAACTTCAGGGTCCTCACTTCAGTTGAGTGGAGGTTGTGACTAATCTATTTCTGCAACCAGGCAATTGTTCATTCTGGGTATATCAGCACTGGGCAGTCACAATGCTGTGTTGACTTCATAGTTCAATCTTCCCTTCACTTCTCTGTTTTATTTCCCGCCCCCCATACAGTCTTTGGAAACTTTATATAGAAAACAGTGAGGAGGCAAATGTAGATAAAACAATTTTCAAAAGTTTCTTTTCAAAGTGGGTAGATAGGAAATTTGAAAGGGAAGAGAGAATACATGTGACCATAATCTATTATGAAGGAAAGCATGACTGATTATGATAAATACTAATTTTGAAGATGAAATAAAAGAGGATGAGCGACCAGATTTCTCCTCCAACAGTGGCAGGAATATTGAAATGCATTTAGTTAATAGACTATAAAAATCTTTAAAAACATTGTGTAATATTTGGTATTTGCCTATTGCATACTTTTTACTGTGATAAGCATTTTTTCAATCATTCCCTTTAATCTCTGCAACCAGGGTGGGTCATCCTTTTGACACAAAGAGGGGTGATGGAGACACTGAGACAGGCCCCAGCTGAAGCTGCCACTGGACCGTGGGGTCGTTCTGAGACCAGGGTACAGGCCCCCCTCCCAGCTCAGCTAACACCGGCCTCTGGGATCCCACAGCCGGGGAGGGGAAAGGCTCCGGGGAGCTACTGTTCCCCCAGCCGCCCATCTCAGGCACAGATTCCTGCCCACAACCTGCAGGGAGAGTGCTGGCCGCTTTCGGGAAATGCTGAGGTCTATGGGCACGCGGCGGTCAAGGTCACCGGTTTGAATCTCCCGAACTTCTCTTACTGGGCGTGACCTTGGGCAATCCCTCTAGGTCTCAATTTCCTCATCTGTAGAGCGGGCATGCATTGCTTTATTTCATAAGGCTTACTGATGATTAAATGATACGAAGCAATAAAGGTCTTAGCCTCCGCCTAAGCTGGTGACTATAAATATTAGCAGCCCTAGGGTGGGTAAGGCACCATCAGTACGGGCTTAAGGAATGTCCATCTGCAAAATGGGCGCAACGCAGACCGCAGTGTTTAACTAGCAAATATGACTTGGCAAACACAACCACAGCCCCCTCCTTCCCCATTCTAAACGACACTTGTTTCTAAAATGGGTGAGCCGGAGGCGCAGATCCAGAACCGAAGGAAACAAAACCGACCAGGGCAGGACAGGGTGGGGTAGGGATAGGGGTGGGGGACAAGGAAGCCTCAGCTCTTCGCCGAATCACTCGGATCCCGTGGCAGGCAGGTGAACCGCCGGCGCCCACTGCTTCGCGGGGTCCCTACCGGCTGACTCCCGGCATCCGGCGCAGAGCCGGGAGGAGCCGAGCCGAAGAGTAAGCGGGAAGGACTCAGGGGTGAGGGGGCGGGGCCCTCGGGGAGGGGCTACGGGGACTCGGGCGGGGCTGTGGCTAAGGGGGCGGGGCTGAGGGCGGACCCTCGCGGGGTTCCGCCGCCGCGCGCGCCACGTCTCCCTCAGCGAGCGTGTGGGGGACGGGCAGGGAGAGGGAAAAACCGAGCGGGGCGGGAACTCGCTCCTCTCGCGAGAGCTGGCGGCGGCCGCGGCGGCGGCGGCGGCGGCGGCGGCGGCGGCGGCGTGTCCGTGAGAGTAGAGTGGGGGCGGGGAGGCGAGGCGGCGGCGGCGGCGGCGGCGGCGGCGGCGGCGGAGTCGGAGCTACGCCACACGCGGCCGGGGCGTCGGGGGCCGAGCGCTGAGCGGTGTCGTGGCGGCGGCGGCGAGGGGAGCGAGGCGGAGGAGGGGGGTGCCATGGCCGGGCAGCAGTTCCAGTACGATGACAGCGGGAACACCTTCTTCTACTTCCTCA